>NW_027167703.1:0-197157 GCF_040954835.1 Lepisosteus oculatus
TGCAGTTACATAGGGATACAGCTGTCTGAAAAAACGCGTTTATTTCGGGCTGAAAAACACGTTTTGAAAAGTGAGCTGTTACTGCAACATAAGTTACATGGGGTTGACCAAACTTGCAGAAACATGTTTATTTCTGCTGAAAAACATGTTTTGACACTTTCAGCACACTGGGGTTAAGACCTGAGTGTGTGGGCTCTTCTGAGCCTTGCAGTTACATAGGGATACAGCTGTCTGAAAAAACGCGTTTATTTTGGGCTGAAAAACACGTTTTGAAAAGTGAGCTGTTACGCCCCATAAGTTACATGGGGTTGACCAAACTTGCAGAAACATGTTTATTTCTGCTGAAAAACATGTTTTGACACTTTCAGCACACTGGGGTTAAGACCTGAGTGTGTGGGCTCTTCTGAGCCTTGCAGTTACATAGGGATACAGATGTCTGAAAAAACGCGTTTATTTCGGGCTGAAAAACACGTTTTGAAAAGTGAGCTGTTACTGACCCATAACTTACATGGGGCTGACCAAACTTGCAGAAACATGTATATTTCTGCTGAAAAACACGTTTTTACACTTTCAGCACACTGGGGTTAAGACCTGAGTGTGTGGGCTCTTCTGAGCCTTGCAGTTACATAGGGATACAGCTGTCTGAAAAAACGTGTTTTATTTCGGGCTGAAAAACACGTTTTGAAAAGTGAGCTGTTACTGCAACATAAGTTACATGGGGTTGACCAAACTTGCAGAAACATGTTTATTTCTGCTGAAAAACATGTTTTGACACTTTCAGCACACTGGGGTTAAGACCTGAGTGTGTGGGCTCTTCTGAGCCTTGCAGTTACATAGGGATACAGATGTCTGAAAAAACGCGTTTATTTCGGGCTGAAAAACACGTTTTGAAAAGTGAGCTGTTACTGCCCCATAAGTTACATGGGGTTGACCAAACTTGCAGAAACATGTTTATTTCTGCTGAAAAACATGTTTTGACACTTTCAGCACACTGGGGTTAAGACCTGAGTGTGTGGGCTCTTCTGAGCCTTGCAGTTACATAGGGATACAGCTGTCTGAAAAAACGCGTTTATTTCGGGCTGAAAAACACGTTTTGAAAAGTGAGCTGTTACTGACCCATAACTTACATGGGGCTGACCAAACTTGCAGAAACATGTTTATTTCTGCTGAAAAACACGATTTGACACTTTCAGCACACTGGGGTTAAGACCTGAGTGTGTGGGCTCTTCTGAGCCTTGCAGTTACATAGGGATACAGCTGTCTGAAAAAACGTGTTTATTTCGGGCTGAAAAACACGTTTTGAAAAGTGAGCTGTTACTGACCCATAACTTACATGGGGTTGACCAAACTTGCAGAAACATGTTTATTTCTGCTGAAAAACATGTTTGACACTTTCAGCACACTGGGGTTAAGACCTGAGTGTGTGGGCTCTTCTGAGCCTTGCAGTTACATAGGGATACAGATGTCTGAAAAAACGCGTTTATTTCGGGCTGAAAAACACGTTTTGAAAAGTGAGCTGTTACTGACCCATAACTTACATGGGGCTGACCAAACTTGCAGAAACATGTTTATTTCTGCTGAAAAACACGTTTTTACACTTTCAGCACACTGGGGTTAAGACCTGAGTGTGTGGGCTCTTCTGAGCCTTGCAGTTACATAGGGATACAGCTGTCTGAAAAAACGCGTTTATTTCGGGCTGAAAAACACGTTTTGAAAAGTGAGCTGTTACTGCAACATAAGTTACATGGGGTTGACCAAACTTGCAGAAACATGTTTATTTCTGCTGAAAAACATGTTTTGACACTTTCAGCACACTGGGGTTAAGACCTGAGTGTGTGGGCTCTTCTGAGCCTTGCAGTTACATAGGGATACAGCTGTCTGAAAAAACGCGTTTATTTTGGGCTGAAAAACACGTTTTGAAAAGTGAGCTGTTACGCCCCATAAGTTACATGGGGTTGACCAAACTTGCAGAAACATGTTTATTTCTGCTGAAAAACATGTTTTGACACTTTCAGCACACTGGGGTTAAGACCTGAGTGTGTGGGCTCTTCTGAGCCTTGCAGTTACATAGGATACAGATGTCTGAAAAAACGCGTTTATTTCGGGCTGAAAAACACGTTTTGAAAAGTGAGCTGTTACTGACCCATAACTTACATGGGGCTGACCAAACTTGCAGAAACATGTTTATTTCTGCTGAAAAACACGATTTGACACTTTCAGCACACTGGGGTAAGACCTGAGTGTGTGGGCTCTTCTGAGCCTTGCAGTTACATAGGGATACAGCTGTCTGAAAAAACGCGTTTATTTCGGGCTGAAAAACACGTTTTGAAAAGTGAGCTGTTACTGCAACATAACTTATATGGGGTTGACCAAACTTGCAGAAACATGTTTATTTTCTGCTGAAAAACATGTTTTGACACTTTCAGCACACTGGGGTTAAGACCTGAGTGTGTGGGCTGTTCTTAGCCTTGCAGTTACATAGGGATACAGCTGTCTGAAAAAACGCGTTTATTTCGGGCTGAAAAACACGTTTTGAAAAGTGAGCTGTTACTGACCCATAAGTTACATGGGGTTGACCAAACTTGCAGAAACATGTTTATTTCTGCTGAAAAACATGTTTTGACACTTTCAGCACACTGGGGTTAAGACCTGAGTGTGTGGGCTCTTCTGAGCCTTGCAGTTACATAGGGATACAGCTGTCTGAAAAAACGCGTTTATTTCGGGCTGAAAAACACGTTTTGAAAAGTGAGCTGTTACTGCCCCATAAGATACATGGGGTTGACCAAACTTGCAGAAACATGTTTATTTCTGTTGAAAAACATGTTTTGACACTTTCAGCACACTGGGGTTAAGACCTGAGTGTGTGGGCTCTTCTGAGCCTTGCAGTTACATAGGGATACAGCTGTCTGAAAAAACGTGTTTATTTCGGGCTGAAAAACACGTTTTGAAAAGTGAGCTGTTACTGACCCATAACTTACATGGGGCTGACCAAACTTGCAGAAACATGTTTATTTCTGCTGAAAAAACACGATTTGACACTTTCAGCACACTGGGGTTAAGACCTGAGTGTGTGGGCTCTTCTGAGCCTTGCAGTTACATAGGGATACAGCTGTCTGAAAAAACGCGTTTATTTCGGGCTGAAAAACACGTTTTGAAAAGTGAGCTGTTACTGCCCCATAAGTTACATGGGGTTGACCAAACTTGCAGAAACATGTTTATTTCTGCTGAAAATCATGTTTTGACACTTTCAGCACACTGGGGTTAAGACCTGAGTGTGTGGGCTCTTCTGAGCCTTGCAGTTACATAGGGATACAGCTGTCTGAAAAAACGCGTTTATTTCGGGCTGAAAAACACGTTTTGAAAAGTGAGCTGTTACTGCCCCATAAGTTACATGGGGTTGACCAAACTTGCAGAAACATGTTTATTTCTGCTGAAAAACATGTTTTGACACTTTCAGCACACTGGGGTTAAGACCTGAGTGTGTGGGCTCTTCTGAGCCTTGCAGTTACATAGGGATACAGCTGTCTGAAAAAACGCGTTTATTTCGGGCTGAAAAACACGTTTTGAAAAGTGAGCTGTTACTGCAACATAAGTTACATGGGGTTGACCAAACTTGCAGAAACATGTTTATTTCTGCTGAAAAACATGTTTTGACACTTTCAGCACACTGGGGTTAAGACCTGAGTGTGTGGGCTCTTCTGAGCCTTGCAGTTACATAGGGATACAGCTGTCTGAAAAAACGCGTTTATTTCGGGCTGAAAAACACGTTTTGAAAAGTGAGCTGTTACTGCCCCATAAGTTACATGGGGTTGACCAAACTTGCAGAAACATGTTTATTTCTGCTGAAAAACATGTTTTGACACTTTCAGCACACTGGGGTTAAGACCTGAGTGTGTGGGCTCTTCTGAGCCTTGCAGTTACATAGGGATACAGATGTCTGAAAAAACGCGTTTATTTCGGGCTGAAAAACACTTTTTGAAAAGTGAGCTGTTACTGACCCATAACTTACATGGGGCTGACCAAACTTGCAGAAACATGTTTATTTCTGCTGAAAAACACGTTTTGACACTTTCAGCACACTGGGGTTAAGACCTGAGTGTGTGGGCTCTTCTGAGCCTTGCAGTTACATAGGGATACAGCTGTCTGAAAAAACGCGTTTATTTCGGGCTGAAAAACACGTTTTGAAAAGTGAGCTGTTACTGCAACATAAGTTACATGGGGTTGACCAAACTTGCAGAAACATGTTTATTTCTGCTGAAAAACATGTTTTGACACTTTCAGCACACTGGGGTTAAGACCTGAGTGTGTGGGCTCTTCTGAGCCTTGCAGTTACATAGGGATACAGCTGTCTGAAAAAACGCGTTTATTTTGGGCTGAAAAACACGTTTTGAAAAGTGAGCTGTTACGCCCCATAAGTTACATGGGGTTGACCAAACTTGCAGAAACATGTTTATTTCTGCTGAAAAACATGTTTTGACACTTTCAGCACACTGGGGTTAAGACCTGAGTGTGTGGGCTCTTCTGAGCCTTGCAGTTACATAGGGATACAGCTGTCTGAAAAAACGCGTTTATTTCGGGCTGAAAAACACGTTTTGAAAAGTGAGCTGTTACTGCAACATAAGTTACATGGGGTTGACCAAACTTGCAGAAACATGTTTATTTCTGCTGAAAAACATGTTTTGACACTTTCAGCACACTGGGGTTAAGACCTGAGTGTGTGGGCTCTTCTGAGCCTTGCAGTTACATAGGGATACAGCTGTCTGAAAAAACGCGTTTATTTTGGGCTGAAAAACACGTTTTGAAAAGTGAGCTGTTACGCCCCATAAGTTACATGGGGTTGACCAAACTTGCAGAAACATGTTTATTTCTGCTGAAAAACATGTTTTGACACTTTCAGCACACTGGGTTAAGACCTGAGTGTGTGGGCTCTTCTGAGCCTTGCAGTTACATAGGGATACAGATGTCTGAAAAAACGCGTTTATTTCGGGCTGAAAAACACGTTTTGAAAAGTGAGCTGTTACTGACCCATAACTTACATGGGGCTGACCAAACTTGCAGAAACATGTATATTTCTGCTGAAAAACACGTTTTTACACTTTCAGCACACTGGGGTTAAGACCTGAGTGTGTGGGCTCTTCTGAGCCTTGCAGTTACATAGGGATACAGCTGTCTGAAAAAACGTGTTTATTTCGGGCTGAAAAACACGTTTTGAAAAGTGAGCTGTTACTGCAACATAAGTTACATGGGGTTGACCAAACTTGCAGAAACATGTTTATTTCTGCTGAAAAACATGTTTTGACACTTTCAGCACACTGGGGTTAAGACCTGAGTGTGTGGGCTCTTCTGAGCCTTGCAGTTACATAGGGATACAGATGTCTGAAAAAACGCGTTTATTTCGGGCTGAAAAACACGTTTTGAAAAGTGAGCTGTTACTGCCCCATAAGTTACATGGGGTTGACCAAACTTGCAGAAACATGTTTATTTCTGCTGAAAAACATGTTTTGACACTTTCAGCACACTGGGGTTAAGACCTGAGTGTGTGGGCTCTTCTGAGCCTTGCAGTTACATAGGGATACAGCTGTCTGAAAAAACGCGTTTATTTCGGGCTGAAAAACACGTTTTGAAAAGTGAGCTGTTACTGACCCATAACTTACATGGGGCTGACCAAACTTGCAGAAACATGTTTATTTCTGCTGAAAAACACGATTTGACACTTTCAGCACACTGGGGTTAAGACCTGAGTGTGTGGGCTCTTCTGAGCCTTGCAGTTACATAGGGATACAGCTGTCTGAAAAAACGTGTTTATTTCGGGCTGAAAAACACGTTTTGAAAAGTGAGCTGTTACTGACCCATAACTTACATGGGGTTGACCAAACTTGCAGAAACATGTTTATTTCTGCTGAAAAACATGTTTTGACACTTTCAGCACACTGGGGTTAAGACCTGAGTGTGTGGGCTCTTCTGAGCCTTGCAGTTACATAGGGATACAGATGTCTGAAAAAACGCGTTTATTTCGGGCTGAAAAACACGTTTTGAAAAGTGAGCTGTTACTGACCCATAACTTACATGGGGCTGACCAAACTTGCAGAAACATGTTTATTTCTGCTGAAAAACACGTTTTTACACTTTCAGCACACTGGGGTTAAGACCTGAGTGTGTGGGCTCTTCTGAGCCTTGCAGTTACATAGGGATACAGCTGTCTGAAAAAACGTGTTTATTTCGGGCTGAAAAACACGTTTTGAAAGTGAGCTGTTACTGCAACATAAGTTACATGGGGTTGACCAAACTTGCAGAAACATGTTTATTTCTGCTGAAAAACATGTTTTGACACTTTCAGCACACTGGGGTTAAGACCTGAGTGTGTGGGCTCTTCTGAGCCTTGCAGTTACATAGGGATACAGCTGTCTGAAAAAACGCGTTTATTTCGGGCTGAAAAACACGTTTTGAAAAGTGAGCTGTTACTGCAACATAAGTTACATGGGGTTGACCAAACTTGCAGAAACATGTTTATTTCTGCTGAAAAACATGTTTTGACACTTTCAGCACACTGGGGTTAAGACCTGAGTGTGTGGGCTCTTCTGAGCCTTGCAGTTACATAGGGATACAGCTGTCTGAAAAAACGCGTTTATTTTGGGCTGAAAAACACGTTTTGAAAAGTGAGCTGTTACGCCCCATAAGTTACATGGGGTTGACCAAACTTGCAGAAACATGTTTATTTCTGCTGAAAAACATGTTTTGACACTTTCAGCACACTGGGGTTAAGACCTGAGTGTGTGGGCTCTTCTGAGCCTTGCAGTTACATAGGGATACAGATGTCTGAAAAAACGCGTTTATTTCGGGCTGAAAAACACGTTTTGAAAAGTGAGCTGTTACTGACCCATAACTTACATGGGGCTGACCAAACTTGCAGAAACATGTTTATTTCTGCTGAAAAAACACGATTTGACACTTTCAGCACACTGGGGTTAAGACCTGAGTGTGTGGGCTCTTCTGAGCCTTGCAGTTACATAGGGATACAGCTGTCTGAAAAAACGCGTTTATTTCGGGCTGAAAACACGTTTTGAAAAGTGAGCTGTTACTGCAACATAACTTATATGGGGTTGACCAAACTTGCAGAAACATGTTTATTTCTGCTGAAAAACATGTTTTGACACTTTCAGCACACTGGGGTTAAGACCTGAGTGTGTGGGCTGTTCTTAGCCTTGCAGTTACATAGGGATACAGATGTCTGAAAAAACGCGTTTATTTCGGGCTGAAAAACACGTTTTGAAAAGTGAGCTGTTACTGACTCATAAGTTACATGGGGTTGACCAAACTTGCAGAAACATGTTTATTTCTGCTGAAAAACATGTTTTGACACTTTCAGCACACTGGGGTTAAGACCTGAGTGTGTGGGCTCTTCTGAGCCTTGCAGTTACATAGGGATACAGCTGTCTGAAAAAACGCGTTTATTTCGGGCTGAAAAACACGTTTTGAAAAGTGAGCTGTTACTGACCCCATAAGATACATGGGGTTGACCAAACTTGCAGAAACATGTTTATTTCTGCTGAAAAACACGTTTTGACACTTTCAGCACACTGGGGTTAAGACCTGAGTGTGTGGGCTCTTCTGAGCCTTGCAGTTACATAGGGATACAGCTGTCTGAAAAAACGCGTTTATTTCGGGCTGAAAAACACGTTTTGAAAAGTGAGCTGTTACTGCAACATAAGTTACATGGGGTTGACCAAACTTGCAGAAACATGTTTATTTCTGCTGAAAAACATGTTTTGACACTTTCAGCACACTGGGGTTAAGACCTGAGTGTGTGGGCTCTTCTGAGCCTTGCAGTTACATAGGGATACAGCTGTCTGAAAAAACGCGTTTATTTTGGGCTGAAAAACACGTTTTGAAAAGTGAGCTGTTACGCCCCATAAGTTACATGGGGTTGACCAAACTTGCAGAAACATGTTTATTTCTGCTGAAAAACATGTTTTGACACTTTCAGCACACTGGGGTTAAGACCTGAGTGTGTGGGCTCTTCTGAGCCTTGCAGTTACATAGGGATACAGATGTCTGAAAAAACGCGTTTATTTCGGGCTGAAAAACACGTTTTGAAAAGTGAGCTGTTACTGACCCATAACTTACATGGGGCTGACCAAACTTGCAGAAACATGTTTATTTCTGCTGAAAAACACGATTTGACACTTTCAGCACACTGGGGTTAAGACCTGAGTGTGTGGGCTCTTCTGAGCCTTGCAGTTACATAGGGATACAGCTGTCTGAAAAAACGCGTTTATTTCGGGCTGAAAAACACGTTTTGAAAAGTGAGCTGTTACTGCAACATAACTTATATGGGGTTGACCAAACTTGCAGAAACATGTTTATTTCTGCTGAAAAACATGTTTTGACACTTTCAGCACACTGGGGTTAAGACCTGAGTGTGTGGGCTGTTCTTAGCCTTGCAGTTACATAGGGATACAGCTGTCTGAAAAAACGCGTTTATTTCGGGCTGAAAAACACGTTTTGAAAAGTGAGCTGTTACTGACCCATAAGTTACATGGGGTTGACCAAACTTGCAGAAACATGTTTATTTCTGCTGAAAAACATGTTTTGACACTTTCAGCACACTGGGGTTAAGACCTGAGTGTGTGGGCTCTTCTGAGCCTTGCAGTTACATAGGGATACAGCTGTCTGAAAAAACGCGTTTATTTCGGGCTGAAAAACACGTTTTGAAAAGTGAGCTGTTACTGCCCCATAAGATACATGGGGTTGACCAAACTTGCAGAAACATGTTTATTTCTGTTGAAAAACATGTTTTGACACTTTCAGCACACTGGGGTTAAGACCTGAGTGTGTGGGCTCTTCTGAGCCTTGCAGTTACATAGGGATACAGCTGTCTGAAAAAACGTGTTTATTTCGGGCTGAAAAACACGTTTTGAAAAGTGAGCTGTTACTGCAACATAAGTTACATGGGGTTGACCAAACTTGCAGAAACATGTTTATTTCTGCTGAAAAACATGTTTTGACACTTTCAGCACACTGGGGTTAAGACCTGAGTGTGTGGGCTCTTCTGAGCCTTGCAGTTACATAGGGATACAGCTGTCTGAAAAAACGCGTTTATTTCGGGCTGAAAAACACGTTTTGAAAAGTGAGCTGTTACTGACCCATAACTTACATGGGGCTGACCAAACTTGCAGAAACATGTTTATTTCTGCTGAAAAACACGATTTGACACTTTCAGCACACTGGGGTTAAGACCTGAGTGTGTGGGCTCTTCTGAGCCTTGCAGTTACATAGGGATACAGCTGTCTGAAAAAACGCGTTTATTTCGGGCTGAAAAACACGTTTTGAAAAGTGAGCTGTTACTGCCCCATAAGTTACATGGGGTTGACCAAACTTGCAGAAACATGTTTATTTCTGCTGAAAATCATGTTTTGACACTTTCAGCACACTGGGGTTAAGACCTGAGTGTGTGGGCTCTTCTGAGCCTTGCAGTTACATAGGGATACAGATGTCTGAAAAAACGCGTTTATTTCGGGCTGAAAAACACGTTTTGAAAATTGAGCTGTTACTGACCCATAACTTACATGGGGCTGACCAAACTTGCAGAAACATGTTTATTTCTGCTGAAAAACACGTTTTTACACTTTCAGCACACTGGGGTTAAGACCTGAGTGTGTGGGCTCTTCTGAGCCTTGCAGTTACATAGGGATACAGCTGTCTGAAAAAACGTGTTTATTTCGGGCTGAAAAACACGTTTTGAAAAGTGAGCTGTTACTGCAACATAAGTTACATGGGGTTGACCAAACTTGCAGAAACATGTTTATTTCTGCTGAAAAACATGTTTTGACACTTTCAGCACACTGGGGTTAAGACCTGAGTGTGTGGGCTCTTCTGAGCCTTGCAGTTACATAGGGATACAGCTGTCTGAAAAAACGCGTTTATTTCGGGCTGAAAAACACGTTTTGAAAAGTGAGCTGTTACTGCCCCATAAGTTACATGGGGTTGACCAAACTTGCAGAAACATGTTTATTTCTGCTGAAAAACATGTTTTGACACTTTCAGCACACTGGGGTTAAGACCTGAGTGTGTGGGCTCTTCTGAGCCTTGCAGTTACATAGGGATACAGCTGTCTGAAAAAACGCGTTTATTTCGGGCTGAAAAACACGTTTTGAAAAGTGAGCTGTTACTGACCCATAACTTACATGGGGCTGACCAAACTTGCAGAAACATGTTTATTTCTGCTGAAAAACACGATTTGACACTTTCAGCACACTGGGGTTAAGACCTGAGTGTGTGGGCTCTTCTGAGCCTTGCAGTTACATAGGGATACAGCTGTCTGAAAAAACGTGTTTATTTCGGGCTGAAAAACACGTTTTGAAAAGTGAGCTGTTACTGACCCATAACTTACATGGGGTTGACCAAACTTGCAGAAACATGTTTATTTCTGCTGAAAAACATGTTTTGACACTTTCAGCACACTGGGGTTAAGACCTGAGTGTGTGGGCTCTTCTGAGCCTTGCAGTTACATAGGGATACAGATGTCTGAAAAAACGCGTTTATTTCGGGCTGAAAAACACGTTTTGAAAAGTGAGCTGTTACTGACCCATAACTTACATGGGGCTGACCAAACTTGCAGAAACATGTTTATTTCTGCTGAAAAACACGTTTTTACACTTTCAGCACACTGGGGTTAAGACCTGAGTGTGTGGGCTCTTCTGAGCCTTGCAGTTACATAGGGATACAGCTGTCTGAAAAAACGCGTTTATTTCGGGCTGAAAAACACGTTTTGAAAAGTGAGCTGTTACTGCCCCATAAGTTACATGGGGTTGACCAAACTTGCAGAAACATGTTTATTTCTGCTGAAAAACATGTTTTGACACTTTCAGCACACTGGGGTTAAGACCTGAGTGTGTGGGCTCTTCTGAGCCTTGCAGTTACATAGGGATACAGCTGTCTGAAAAAACGCGTTTATTTCGGGCTGAAAAACACGTTTTGAAAAGTGAGCTGTTACTGACCCATAACTTACATGGGGCTGACCAAACTTGCAGAAACATGTTTATTTCTGCTGAAAAACACGATTTGACACTTTCAGCACACTGGGGTTAAGACCTGAGTGTGTGGGCTCTTCTGAGCCTTGCAGTTACATAGGGATACAGCTGTCTGAAAAAACGTGTTTATTTCGGGCTGAAAAACACGTTTTGAAAAGTGAGCTGTTACTGACCCATAAGTTACATGGGGTTGACCAAACTTGCAGAAACATGTTTATTTCTGCTGAAAAACATGTTTTGACACTTTCAGCACACTGGGGTTAAGACCTGAGTGTGTGGGCTCTTCTGAGCCTTGCAGTTACATAGGGATACAGATGTCTGAAAAAACGCGTTTATTTCGGGCTGAAAAACACGTTTTGAAAAGTGAGCTGTTACTGACCCATAACTTACATGGGGCTGACCAAACTTGCAGAAACATGTTTATTTCTGCTGAAAAACACGTTTTTACACTTTCAGCACACTGGGGTTAAGACCTGAGTGTGTGGGCTCTTCTGAGCCTTGCAGTTACATAGGGATACAGCTGTCTGAAAAAACGTGTTTATTTCGGGCTGAAAAACACGTTTTGAAAAGTGAGCTGTTACTGCAACATAAGTTACATGGGGTTGACCAAACTTGCAGAAACATGTTTATTTCTGCTGAAAAACATGTTTTGACACTTTCAGCACACTGGGGTTAAGACCTGAGTGTGTGGGCTCTTCTGAGCCTTGCAGTTACATAGGGATACAGCTGTCTGAAAAAACGCGTTTATTTCGGGCTGAAAAACACGTTTTGAAAAGTGAGCTGTTACTGCAACATAAGTTACATGGGGTTGACCAAACTTGCAGAAACATGTTTATTTCTGCTGAAAAACATGTTTTGACACTTTCAGCACACTGGGGTTAAGACCTGAGTGTGTGGGCTCTTCTGAGCCTTGCAGTTACATAGGGATACAGCTGTCTGAAAAAACGCGTTTATTTTGGGCTGAAAAACACGTTTTGAAAAGTGAGCTGTTACGCCCCATAAGTTACATGGGGTTGACCAAACTTGCAGAAACATGTTTATTTCTGCTGAAAAACATGTTTTGACACTTTCAGCACACTGGGGTTAAGACCTGAGTGTGTGGGCTCTTCTGAGCCTTGCAGTTACATAGGGATACAGATGTCTGAAAAAACGCGTTTATTTCGGGCTGAAAAACACGTTTTGAAAAGTGAGCTGTTACTGACCCATAACTTACATGGGGCTGACCAAACTTGCAGAAACATGTATATTTCTGCTGAAAAACACGTTTTTACACTTTCAGCACACTGGGGTTAAGACCTGAGTGTGTGGGCTCTTCTGAGCCTTGCAGTTACATAGGGATACAGCTGTCTGAAAAAACGTGTTTATTTCGGGCTGAAAAACACGTTTTGAAAAGTGAGCTGTTACTGCAACATAAGTTACATGGGGTTGACCAAACTTGCAGAAACATGTTTATTTCTGCTGAAAAACATGTTTTGACACTTTCAGCACACTGGGGTTAAGACCTGAGTGTGTGGGCTCTTCTGAGCCTTGCAGTTACATAGGGATACAGCTGTCTGAAAAAACGCGTTTATTTCGGGCTGAAAAACACGTTTTGAAAAGTGAGCTGTTACTGCCCCATAAGTTACATGGGGTTGACCAAACTTGCAGAAACATGTTTATTTCTGCTGAAAAACATGTTTTGACACTTTCAGCACACTGGGGTTAAGACCTGAGTGTGTGGGCTCTTCTGAGCCTTGCAGTTACATAGGGATACAGCTGTCTGAAAAAACGCGTTTATTTCGGGCTGAAAAACACGTTTTGAAAAGTGAGCTGTTACTGACCCATAACTTACATGGGGTTGACCAAACTTGCAGAAACATGTTTATTTCTGCTGAAAAACATGTTTTGACACTTTCAGCACACTGGGGTTAAGACCTGAGTGTGTGGGCTCTTCTGAGCCTTGCAGTTACATAGGGATACAGATGTCTGAAAAAACGCGTTTATTTCGGGCTGAAAAACACGTTTTGAAAAGTGAGCTGTTACTGACCCATAACTTACATGGGGCTGACCAAACTTGCAGAAACATGTTTATTTCTGCTGAAAAACACGTTTTTACACTTTCAGCACACTGGGGTTAAGACCTGAGTGTGTGGGCTCTTCTGAGCCTTGCAGTTACATAGGGATACAGCTGTCTGAAAAAACGTGTTTATTTCGGGCTGAAAAACACGTTTTGAAAAGTGAGCTGTTACTGCAACATAAGTTACATGGGGTTGACCAAACTTGCAGAAACATGTTTATTTCTGCTGAAAAACATGTTTTGACACTTTCAGCACACTGGGGTTAAGACCTGAGTGTGTGGGCTCTTCTGAGCCTTGCAGTTACATAGGGATACAGCTGTCTGAAAAAACGTGTTTATTTCGGGCTGAAAAACACGTTTTGAAAAGTGAGCTGTTACTGCAACATAAGTTACATGGGGTTGACCAAACTTGCAGAAACATGTTTATTTCTGCTGAAAAACATGTTTTGACACTTTCAGCACACTGGGGTTAAGACCTGAGTGTGTGGGCTCTTCTGAGCCTTGCAGTTACATAGGGATACAGCTGTCTGAAAAAACGCGTTTATTTCGGGCTGAAAAACACGTTTTGAAAAGTGAGCTGTTACTGCAACATAAGTTACATGGGGTTGACCAAACTTGCAGAAACATGTTTATTTCTGCTGAAAAACATGTTTTGACACTTTCAGCACACTGGGGTTAAGACCTGAGTGTGTGGGCTCTTCTGAGCCTTGCAGTTACATAGGGATACAGCTGTCTGAAAAAACGCGTTTATTTTGGGCTGAAAAACACGTTTTGAAAAGTGAGCTGTTACGCCCCATAAGTTACATGGGGTTGACCAAACTTGCAGAAACATGTTTATTTCTGCTGAAAAACATGTTTTGACACTTTCAGCACACTGGGGTTAAGACCTGAGTGTGTGGGCTCTTCTGAGCCTTGCAGTTACATAGGGATACAGATGTCTGAAAAAACGCGTTTATTTCGGGCTGAAAAACACGTTTTGAAAAGTGAGCTGTTACTGACCCATAACTTACATGGGGCTGACCAAACTTGCAGAAACATGTTTATTTCTGCTGAAAAACACGATTTGACACTTTCAGCACACTGGGGTTAAGACCTGAGTGTGTGGGCTCTTCTGAGCCTTGCAGTTACATAGGGATACAGCTGTCTGAAAAAACGCGTTTATTTCGGGCTGAAAAACACGTTTTGAAAAGTGAGCTGTTACTGCAACATAACTTATATGGGGTTGACCAAACTTGCAGAAACATGTTTATTTCTGCTGAAAAACATGTTTTGACACTTTCAGCACACTGGGGTTAAGACCTGAGTGTGTGGGCTGTTCTTAGCCTTGCAGTTACATAGGGATACAGATGTCTGAAAAAACGCGTTTATTTCGGGCTGAAAAACACGTTTTGAAAAGTGAGCTGTTACTGACTCATAAGTTACATGGGGTTGACCAAACTTGCAGAAACATGTTTATTTCTGCTGAAAAACATGTTTTGACACTTTCAGCACACTGGGGTTAAGACCTGAGTGTGTGGGCTCTTCTGAGCCTTGCAGTTACATAGGGATACAGCTGTCTGAAAAAACGCGTTTATTTCGGGCTGAAAAACACGTTTTGAAAAGTGAGCTGTTACTGCCCCATAAGATACATGGGGTTGACCAAACTTGCAGAAACATGTTTATTTCTGCTGAAAAACACGTTTTGACACTTTCAGCACACTGGGGTTAAGACCTGAGTGTGTGGGCTCTTCTGAGCCTTGCAGTTACATAGGGATACAGCTGTCTGAAAAAACGCGTTTATTTCGGGCTGAAAAACACGTTTTGAAAAGTGAGCTGTTACTGCAACATAAGTTACATGGGGTTGACCAAACTTGCAGAAACATGTTTATTTCTGCTGAAAAACATGTTTTGACACTTTCAGCACACTGGGGTTAAGACCTGAGTGTGTGGGCTCTTCTGAGCCTTGCAGTTACATAGGGATACAGCTGTCTGAAAAAACGCGTTTATTTTGGGCTGAAAAACACGTTTTGAAAAGTGAGCTGTTACGCCCCATAAGTTACATGGGGTTGACCAAACTTGCAGAAACATGTTTATTTCTGCTGAAAAACATGTTTTGACACTTTCAGCACACTGGGGTTAAGACCTGAGTGTGTGGGCTCTTCTGAGCCTTGCAGTTACATAGGGATACAGATGTCTGAAAAAACGCGTTTATTTCGGGCTGAAAAACACGTTTTGAAAAGTGAGCTGTTACTGACCCATAACTTACATGGGGCTGACCAAACTTGCAGAAACATGTTTATTTCTGCTGAAAAACACGATTTGACACTTTCAGCACACTGGGGTTAAGACCTGAGTGTGTGGGCTCTTCTGAGCCTTGCAGTTACATAGGGATACAGCTGTCTGAAAAAACGCGTTTATTTCGGGCTGAAAAACACGTTTTGAAAAGTGAGCTGTTACTGCAACATAACTTATATGGGGTTGACCAAACTTGCAGAAACATGTTTATTTCTGCTGAAAAACATGTTTTGACACTTTCAGCACACTGGGGTTAAGACCTGAGTGTGTGGGCTGTTCTTAGCCTTGCAGTTACATAGGGATACAGCTGTCTGAAAAAACGTGTTTATTTCGGGCTGAAAAACACGTTTTGAAAAGTGAGCTGTTACTGCAACATAAGTTACATGGGGTTGACCAAACTTGCAGAAACATGTTTATTTCTGCTGAAAAACATGTTTTGACACTTTCAGCACACTGGGGTTAAGACCTGAGTGTGTGGGCTCTTCTGAGCCTTGCAGTTACATAGGGATACAGATGTCTGAAAAAACGCGTTTATTTCGGGCTGAAAAACACGTTTTGAAAAGTGAGCTGTTACTGACCCATAACTTACATGGGGCTGACCAAACTTGCAGAAACATGTTTATTTCTGCTGAAAAACACGATTTGACACTTTCAGCACACTGGGGTTAAGACCTGAGTGTGTGGGCTCTTCTGAGCCTTGCAGTTACATAGGGATACAGCTGTCTGAAAAAACGCGTTTATTTCGGGCTGAAAAACACGTTTTGAAAAGTGAGCTGTTACTGCAACATAACTTATATGGGGTTGACCAAACTTGCAGAAACATGTTTATTTCTGCTGAAAAACATGTTTTGACACTTTCAGCACACTGGGGTTAAGACCTGAGTGTGTGGGCTGTTCTTAGCCTTGCAGTTACATAGGGATACAGCTGTCTGAAAAAACGCGTTTATTTCGGGCTGAAAAACACGTTTTGAAAAGTGAGCTGTTACTGACCCATAAGTTACATGGGGTTGACCAAACTTGCAGAAACATGTTTATTTCTGCTGAAAAACATGTTTTGACACTTTCAGCACACTGGGGTTAAGACCTGAGTGTGTGGGCTCTTCTGAGCCTTGCAGTTACATAGGGATACAGCTGTCTGAAAAAACGCGTTTATTTCGGGCTGAAAAACACGTTTTGAAAAGTGAGCTGTTACTGCCCCATAAGATACATGGGGTTGACCAAACTTGCAGAAACATGTTTATTTCTGTTGAAAAACATGTTTTGACACTTTCAGCACACTGGGGTTAAGACCTGAGTGTGTGGGCTCTTCTGAGCCTTGCAGTTACATAGGGATACAGCTGTCTGAAAAAACGTGTTTATTTCGGGCTGAAAAACACGTTTTGAAAAGTGAGCTGTTACTGCAACATAAGTTACATGGGGTTGACCAAACTTGCAGAAACATGTTTATTTCTGCTGAAAAACATGTTTTGACACTTTCAGCACACTGGGGTTAAGACCTGAGTGTGTGGGCTCTTCTGAGCCTTGCAGTTACATAGGGATACAGCTGTCTGAAAAAACGCGTTTATTTCGGGCTGAAAAACACGTTTTGAAAAGTGAGCTGTTACTGACCCATAACTTACATGGGGCTGACCAAACTTGCAGAAACATGTTTATTTCTGCTGAAAAACACGATTTGACACTTTCAGCACACTGGGGTTAAGACCTGAGTGTGTGGGCTCTTCTGAGCCTTGCAGTTACATAGGGATACAGCTGTCTGAAAAAACGCGTTTATTTCGGGCTGAAAAACACGTTTTGAAAAGTGAGCTGTTACTGCCCCATAAGTTACATGGGGTTGACCAAACTTGCAGAAACATGTTTATTTCTGCTGAAAATCATGTTTTGACACTTTCAGCACACTGGGGTTAAGACCTGAGTGTGTGGGCTCTTCTGAGCCTTGCAGTTACATAGGGATACAGATGTCTGAAAAAACGCGTTTATTTCGGGCTGAAAAACACGTTTTGAAAATTGAGCTGTTACTGACCCATAACTTACATGGGGCTGACCAAACTTGCAGAAACATGTTTATTTCTGCTGAAAAACACGTTTTTACACTTTCAGCACACTGGGGTTAAGACCTGAGTGTGTGGGCTCTTCTGAGCCTTGCAGTTACATAGGGATACAGCTGTCTGAAAAAACGTGTTTATTTCGGGCTGAAAAACACGTTTTGAAAAGTGAGCTGTTACTGCAACATAAGTTACATGGGGTTGACCAAACTTGCAGAAACATGTTTATTTCTGCTGAAAAACATGTTTTGACACTTTCAGCACACTGGGGTTAAGACCTGAGTGTGTGGGCTCTTCTGAGCCTTGCAGTTACATAGGGATACAGCTGTCTGAAAAAACGCGTTTATTTCGGGCTGAAAAACACGTTTGAAAAGTGAGCTGTTACTGCCCCATAAGTTACATGGGGTTGACCAAACTTGCAGAAACATGTTTATTTCTGCTGAAAAACATGTTTGACACTTTCAGCACACTGGGGTTAAGACCTGAGTGTGTGGGCTCTTCTGAGCCTTGCAGTTACATAGGGATACAGCTGTCTGAAAAAACGCGTTTATTTCGGGCTGAAAAACACGGTTTTGAAAAGTGAGCTGTTACTGACCCATAACTTACATGGGGCTGACCAAACTTGCAGAAACATGTTTATTTCTGCTGAAAAACACGATTTGACACTTTCAGCACACTGGGGTTAAGACCTGAGTGTGTGGGCTCTTCTGAGCCTTGCAGTTACATAGGGATACAGCTGTCTGAAAAAACGTGTTTATTTCGGGCTGAAAAACACGTTTTGAAAAGTGAGCTGTTACTGACCCATAACTTACATGGGGTTGACCAAACTTGCAGAAACATGTTTATTTCTGCTGAAAAACATGTTTTGACACTTTCAGCACACTGGGGTTAAGACCTGAGTGTGTGGGCTCTTCTGAGCCTTGCAGTTACATAGGGATACAGATGTCTGAAAAAACGCGTTTATTTCGGGCTGAAAAACACGTTTTGAAAAGTGAGCTGTTACTGACCCATAACTTACATGGGGCTGACCAAACTTGCAGAAACATGTTTATTTCTGCTGAAAAACACGTTTTTACACTTTCAGCACACTGGGGTTAAGACCTGAGTGTGTGGGCTCTTCTGAGCCTTGCAGTTACATAGGGATACAGCTGTCTGAAAAAACGCGTTTATTTCGGGCTGAAAAACACGTTTTGAAAAGTGAGCTGTTACTGCCCCATAAGTTACATGGGGTTGACCAAACTTGCAGAAACATGTTTATTTCTGCTGAAAAACATGTTTTGACACTTTCAGCACACTGGGGTTAAGACCTGAGTGTGTGGGCTCTTCTGAGCCTTGCAGTTACATAGGGATACAGCTGTCTGAAAAAACGCGTTTATTTCGGGCTGAAAAACACGTTTTGAAAAGTGAGCTGTTACTGACCCATAACTTACATGGGGCTGACCAAACTTGCAGAAACATGTTTATTTCTGCTGAAAAACACGATTTGACACTTTCAGCACACTGGGGTTAAGACCTGAGTGTGTGGGCTCTTCTGAGCCTTGCAGTTACATAGGGATACAGCTGTCTGAAAAAACGTGTTTATTTCGGGCTGAAAAACACGTTTTGAAAAGTGAGCTGTTACTGACCCATAAGTTACATGGGGTTGACCAAACTTGCAGAAACATGTTTATTTCTGCTGAAAAACATGTTTTGACACTTTCAGCACACTGGGGTTAAGACCTGAGTGTGTGGGCTCTTCTGAGCCTTGCAGTTACATAGGGATACAGATGTCTGAAAAAACGCGTTTATTTCGGGCTGAAAAACACGTTTTGAAAAGTGAGCTGTTACTGACCCATAACTTACATGGGGCTGACCAAACTTGCAGAAACATGTTTATTTCTGCTGAAAAACACGTTTTTACACTTTCAGCACACTGGGGTTAAGACCTGAGTGTGTGGGCTCTTCTGAGCCTTGCAGTTACATAGGGATACAGCTGTCTGAAAAAACGTGTTTATTTCGGGCTGAAAAACACGTTTTGAAAAGTGAGCTGTTACTGCAACATAAGTTACATGGGGTTGACCAAACTTGCAGAAACATGTTTATTTCTGCTGAAAAACATGTTTTGACACTTTCAGCACACTGGGGTTAAGACCTGAGTGTGTGGGCTCTTCTGAGCCTTGCAGTTACATAGGGATACAGCTGTCTGAAAAAACGCGTTTATTTCGGGCTGAAAAACACGTTTTGAAAAGTGAGCTGTTACTGCAACATAAGTTACATGGGGTTGACCAAACTTGCAGAAACATGTTTATTTCTGCTGAAAAACATGTTTTGACACTTTCAGCACACTGGGGTTAAGACCTGAGTGTGTGGGCTCTTCTGAGCCTTGCAGTTACATAGGGATACAGCTGTCTGAAAAAACGCGTTTATTTTGGGCTGAAAAACACGTTTTGAAAAGTGAGCTGTTACGCCCCATAAGTTACATGGGGTTGACCAAACTTGCAGAAACATGTTTATTTCTGCTGAAAAACATGTTTTGACACTTTCAGCACACTGGGGTTAAGACCTGAGTGTGTGGGCTCTTCTGAGCCTTGCAGTTACATAGGGATACAGATGTCTGAAAAAACGCGTTTATTTCGGGCTGAAAAACACGTTTTGAAAAGTGAGCTGTTACTGACCCATAACTTACATGGGGCTGACCAAACTTGCAGAAACATGTATATTTCTGCTGAAAAACACGTTTTTACACTTTCAGCACACTGGGGTTAAGACCTGAGTGTGTGGGCTCTTCTGAGCCTTGCAGTTACATAGGGATACAGCTGTCTGAAAAAACGTGTTTATTTCGGGCTGAAAAACACGTTTTGAAAAGTGAGCTGTTACTGCAACATAAGTTACATGGGGTTGACCAAACTTGCAGAAACATGTTTATTTCTGCTGAAAAACATGTTTTGACACTTTCAGCACACTGGGGTTAAGACCTGAGTGTGTGGGCTCTTCTGAGCCTTGCAGTTACATAGGGATACAGCTGTCTGAAAAAACGCGTTTATTTCGGGCTGAAAAACACGTTTTGAAAAGTGAGCTGTTACTGCCCCATAAGTTACATGGGGTTGACCAAACTTGCAGAAACATGTTTATTTCTGCTGAAAAACATGTTTTGACACTTTCAGCACACTGGGGTTAAGACCTGAGTGTGTGGGCTCTTCTGAGCCTTGCAGTTACATAGGGATACAGCTGTCTGAAAAAACGCGTTTATTTCGGGCTGAAAAACACGTTTTGAAAAGTGAGCTGTTACTGACCCATAACTTACATGGGGTTGACCAAACTTGCAGAAACATGTTTATTTCTGCTGAAAAACATGTTTTGACACTTTCAGCACACTGGGGTTAAGACCTGAGTGTGTGGGCTCTTCTGAGCCTTGCAGTTACATAGGGATACAGATGTCTGAAAAAACGCGTTTATTTCGGGCTGAAAAACACGTTTTGAAAAGTGAGCTGTTACTGACCCATAACTTACATGGGGCTGACCAAACTTGCAGAAACATGTTTATTTCTGCTGAAAAACACGTTTTTACACTTTCAGCACACTGGGGTTAAGACCTGAGTGTGTGGGCTCTTCTGAGCCTTGCAGTTACATAGGGATACAGCTGTCTGAAAAAACGTGTTTATTTCGGGCTGAAAAACACGTTTTGAAAAGTGAGCTGTTACTGCAACATAAGTTACATGGGGTTGACCAAACTTGCAGAAACATGTTTATTTCTGCTGAAAAACATGTTTTGACACTTTCAGCACACTGGGGTTAAGACCTGAGTGTGTGGGCTCTTCTGAGCCTTGCAGTTACATAGGGATACAGCTGTCTGAAAAAACGCGTTTATTTCGGGCTGAAAAACACGTTTTGAAAAGTGAGCTGTTACTGCAACATAAGTTACATGGGGTTGACCAAACTTGCAGAAACATGTTTATTTCTGCTGAAAAACATGTTTTGACACTTTCAGCACACTGGGGTTAAGACCTGAGTGTGTGGGCTCTTCTGAGCCTTGCAGTTACATAGGGATACAGCTGTCTGAAAAAACGCGTTTATTTTGGGCTGAAAAACACGTTTTGAAAAGTGAGCTGTTACGCCCCATAAGTTACATGGGGTTGACCAAACTTGCAGAAACATGTTTATTTCTGCTGAAAAACATGTTTTGACACTTTCAGCACACTGGGGTTAAGACCTGAGTGTGTGGGCTCTTCTGAGCCTTGCAGTTACATAGGGATACAGCTGTCTGAAAAAACGCGTTTATTTCGGGCTGAAAAACACGTTTTGAAAAGTGAGCTGTTACTGACCCATAACTTACATGGGGTTGACCAAACTTGCAGAAACATGTTTATTTCTGCTGAAAAACATGTTTTGACACTTTCAGCACACTGGGGTTAAGACCTGAGTGTGTGGGCTCTTCTGAGCCTTGCAGTTACATAGGGATACAGATGTCTGAAAAAACGCGTTTATTTCGGGCTGAAAAACACGTTTTGAAAAGTGAGCTGTTACTGACCCATAACTTACATGGGGCTGACCAAACTTGCAGAAACATGTTTATTTCTGCTGAAAAACATGTTTTGACACTTTCAGCACACTGGGGTTAAGACCTGAGTGTGTGGGCTCTTCTGAGCCTTGCAGTTACATAGGGATACAGCTGTCTGAAAAAACGTGTTTATTTCGGGCTGAAAAACACGTTTTGAAAAGTGAGCTGTTACTGCAACATAAGTTACATAGGGTTGACCAAACTTGCAGAAACATGTTTATTTCTGCTGAAAAACATGTTTTGACACTTTCAGCACACTGGGGTTAAGACCTGAGTGTGTGGGCTCTTCTGAGCCTTGCAGTTACATAGGGATACAGCTGTCTGAAAAAACGCGTTTATTTCGGGCTGAAAAACACGTTTTGAAAAGTGAGCTGTTACTGACCCATAACTTACATGGGGCTGACCAAACTTGCAGAAACATGTTTATTTCTGCTGAAAAACACGATTTGACACTTTCAGCACACTGGGGTTAAGACCTGAGTGTGTGGGCTCTTTTGAGCCTTGCAGTTACATAGGGATACAGCTGTCTGAAAAAACGCGTTTATTTCGGGCTGAAAAACACGTTTTGAAAAGTGAGCTGTTACTGCCCCATAAGTTACATGGGGTTGACCAAACTTGCAGAAACATGTTTATTTCTGCTGAAAAACATGTTTTGACACTTTCAGCACACTGGGGTTAAGACCTGAGTGTGTGGGCTCTTCTGAGCCTTGCAGTTACATAGGGATACAGATGTCTGAAAAAACGCGTTTATTTCGGGCTGAAAAACACGTTTTGAAAAGTGAGCTGTTACTGACCCATAACTTACATGGGGCTGACCAAACTTGCAGAAACATGTTTATTTCTGCTGAAAAACACGTTTTTACACTTTCAGCACACTGGGGTTAAGACCTGAGTGTGTGGGCTCTTCTGAGGCTTGCAGTTACATAGGGATACAGCTATCTGAAAAAACGTGTTTATTTCGGGCTGAAAAACACGTTTTGAAAAGTGAGCTGTTACTGCAACATAAGTTACATGGGGTTGACCAAACTTGCAGAAACATGTTTATTTCTGCTGAAAAACATGTTTTGACACTTTCAGCACACTGGGGTTAAGACCTGAGTGTGTGGGCTCTTCTGAGCCTTGCAGTTACATAGGGATACAGCTGTCTGAAAAAACGCGTTTATTTCGGGCTGAAAAACACGTTTTGAAAAGTGAGCTGTTACTGACCCATAACTTACATGGGGCTGACCAAACTTGCAGAAACATGTTTATTTCTGCTGAAAAACACGATTTGACACTTTCAGCACACTGGGGTTAAGACCTGAGTGTGTGGGCTCTTCTGAGCCTTGCAGTTACATAGGGATACAGCTGTCTGAAAAAACGCGTTTATTTCGGGCTGAAAAACACGTTTTGAAAAGTGAGCTGTTACTGCCCCATAAGTTACATGGGGTTGACCAAACTTGTAGAAACATGTTTATTTCTGCTGAAAAACATGTTTTGACACTTTCAGCACACTGGGGTTAAGACCTGAGTGTGTGGGCTCTTCTGAGCCTTGCAGTTACATAGGGATACAGCTGTTTGAAAAAACGCGTTTATTTCGGGCTGAAAAACACGTTTTGAAAACTGAGCTGTTACTGCAACATAAGTTACATGGGGTTGACCAAACTTGCAGAAACATGTTTATTTCTGCTGAAAAACATGTTTTGACACTTTCAGCACACTGGGGTTAAGACCTGAGTGTGTGGGCTCTTCTGAGCCTTGCAGTTACATAGGGATACAGCTGTCTGAAAAAACGCGTTTATTTCGGGCTGAAAAACACGTTTTGAAAAGTGAGCTGTTACTGCCCCATAAGTTACATGGGGTTGACCAAACTTGCAGAAACATGTTTATTTCTGCTGAAAAACATGTTTTGACACTTTCAGCACACTGGGGTTAAGACCTGAGTGTGTGGGCTCTTCTGAGCCTTGCAGTTACATAGGGATACAGCTGTCTGAAAAAACGCGTTTATTTCGGGCTGAAAAACACGTTTTGAAAAGTGAGCTGTTACTGCCCCATAAGATACATGGGGTTGACCAAACTTGCAGAAACATGTTTATTTCTGTTGAAAAACATGTTTTGACACTTTCAGCACACTGGGGTTAAGACCTGAGTGTGTGGGCTCTTCTGAGCCTTGCAGTTACATAGGGATACAGCTGTCTGAAAAAACGTGTTTATTTCGGGCTGAAAAACACGTTTTGAAAAGTGAGCTGTTACTGCAACATAAGTTACATGGGGTTGACCAAACTTGCAGAAACATGTTTATTTCTGCTGAAAAACATGTTTTGACACTTTCAGCACACTGGGGTTAAGACCTGAGTGTGTGGGCTCTTCTGAGCCTTGCAGTTACATAGGGATACAGCTGTCTGAAAAAACGCGTTTATTTCGGGCTGAAAAACACGTTTTGAAAAGTGAGCTGTTACTGACCCATAACTTACATGGGGCTGACCAAACTTGCAGAAACATGTTTATTTCTGCTGAAAAACACGATTTGACACTTTCAGCACACTGGGGTTAAGACCTGAGTGTGTGGGCTCTTTTGAGCCTTGCAGTTACATAGGGATACAGCTGTCTGAAAAAACGTGTTTATTTCGGGCTGAAAAACACGTTTTGAAAAGTGAGCTGTTACTGACCCATAACTTACATGGGGTTGACCAAACTTGCAGAAACATGTTTATTTCTGCTGAAAAACATGTTTTGACACTTTCAGCACACTGGGGTTAAGACCTGAGTGTGTGGGCTCTTCTGAGCCTTGCAGTTACATAGGGATACAGATGTCTGAAAAAACGCGTTTATTTCGGGCTGAAAAACACGTTTTGAAAAGTGAGCTGTTACTGACCCATAACTTACATGGGGCTGACCAAACTTGCAGAAACATGTTTATTTCTGCTGAAAAACACGTTTTTACACTTTCAGCACACTGGGGTTAAGACCTGAGTGTGTGGGCTCTTCTGAGCCTTGCAGTTACATAGGGATACAGCTGTCTGAAAAAACGTGTTTATTTCGGGCTGAAAAACAAGTTTTGAAAACTGAGCTGTTACTGCAACATAAGTTACATGGGGTTGACCAAACTTGCAGAAACATGTTTATTTCTGCTGAAAAACATGTTTTGACACTTTCAGCACACTGGGGTTAAGACCTGAGTGTGTGGGCTCTTCTGAGGCTTGCAGTTACATAGGGATACAGCTATCTGAAAAAACGTGTTTATTTCGGGCTGAAAAACACGTTTTGAAAAGTGAGCTGTTACTGCAACATAAGTTACATGGGGTTGACCAAACTTGCAGAAACATGTTTATTTCTGCTGAAAAACATGTTTTGACACTTTCAGCACACTGGGGTTAAGACCTGAGTGTGTGGGCTCTTCTGAGCCTTGCAGTTACATAGGGATACAGCTGTCTGAAAAAACGCGTTTATTTCGGGCTGAAAAACACGTTTTGAAAAGTGAGCTGTTACTGACCCATAACTTACATGGGGCTGACCAAACTTGCAGAAACATGTTTATTTCTGCTGAAAAACACGATTTGACACTTTCAGCACACTGGGGTTAAGACCTGAGTGTGTGGGCTCTTCTGAGCCTTGCAGTTACATAGGGATACAGCTGTCTGAAAAAACGCGTTTATTTCGGGCTGAAAAACACGTTTTGAAAAGTGAGCTGTTACTGCCCCATAAGTTACATGGGGTTGACCAAACTTGTAGAAACATGTTTATTTCTGCTGAAAAACATGTTTTGACACTTTCAGCACACTGGGGTTAAGACCTGAGTGTGTGGGCTCTTCTGAGCCTTGCAGTTACATAGGGATACAGCTGTTTGAAAAAACGCGTTTATTTCGGGCTGAAAAACACGTTTTGAAAAGTGAGCTGTTACTGCAACATAAGTTACATGGGGTTGACCAAACTTGCAGAAACATGTTTATTTCTGCTGAAAAACATGTTTTGACACTTTCAGCACACTGGGGTTAAGACCTGAGTGTGTGGGCTCTTCTGAGCCTTGCAGTTACATAGGGATACAGCTGTCTGAAAAAACGCGTTTATTTCGGGCTGAAAAACACGTTTTGAAAAGTGAGCTGTTACTGCCCCATAAGTTACATGGGGTTGACCAAACTTGCAGAAACATGTTTATTTCTGCTGAAAAACATGTTTTGACACTTTCAGCACACTGGGGTTAAGACCTGAGTGTGTGGGCTCTTCTGAGCCTTGCAGTTACATAGGGATACAGCTGTCTGAAAAAACGCGTTTATTTCGGGCTGAAAAACACGTTTTGAAAAGTGAGCTGTTACTGACCCATAACTTACATGGGGCTGACCAAACTTGCAGAAACATGTTTATTTCTGCTGAAAAACACGTTTTGACACTTTCAGCACACTGGGGTTAAGACCTGAGTGTGTGGGCTCTTCTGAGCCTTGCAGTTACATAGGGATACAGCTGTCTGAAAAAACGCGTTTATTTCGGGCTGAAAAACACGTTTTGAAAAGTGAGCTGTTACTGCAACATAAGTTACATGGGGTTGACCAAACTTGCAGAAACATGTTTATTTCTGCTGAAAAACATGTTTTGACACTTTCAGCACACTGGGGTTAAGACCTGAGTGTGTGGGCTCTTCTGAGCCTTGCAGTTACATAGGGATACAGATGTCTGAAAAAACGCGTTTATTTCGGGCTGAAAAACACGTTTTGAAAAGTGAGCTGTTACTGACCCATAACTTACATGGGGCTGACCAAACTTGCAGAAACATGTTTATTTCTGCTGAAAAACACGTTTTTACACTTTCAGCACACTGGGGTTAAGACCTGAGTGTGTGGGCTCTTCTGAGCCTTGCAGTTACATAGGGATACAGCTGTCTGAAAAAACGCGTTTATTTCGGGCTGAAAAACACGTTTTGAAAAGTGAGCTGTTACTGCCCCATAAGATACATGGGGTTGACCAAACTTGCAGAAACATGTTTATTTCTGTTGAAAAACATGTTTTGACACTTTCAGCACACTGGGGTTAAGACCTGAGTGTGTGGGCTCTTCTGAGCCTTGCAGTTACATAGGGATACAGCTGTCTGAAAAAACGTGTTTATTTCGGGCTGAAAAACACGTTTTGAAAAGTGAGCTGTTACTGCAACATAAGTTACATGGGGTTGACCAAACTTGCAGAAACATGTTTATTTCTGCTGAAAAACATGTTTTGACACTTTCAGCACACTGGGGTTAAGACCTGAGTGTGTGGGCTCTTCTGAGCCTTGCAGTTACATAGGGATACAGCTGTCTGAAAAAACGCGTTTATTTCGGGCTGAAAAACACGTTTTGAAAAGTGAGCTGTTACTGACCCATAACTTACATGGGGCTGACCAAACTTGCAGAAACATGTTTATTTCTGCTGAAAAACACGATTTGACACTTTCAGCACACTGGGGTTAAGACCTGAGTGTGTGGGCTCTTTTGAGCCTTGCAGTTACATAGGGATACAGCTGTCTGAAAAAACGTGTTTATTTCGGGCTGAAAAACACGTTTTGAAAAGTGAGCTGTTACTGACCCATAACTTACATGGGGCTGACCAAACTTGCAGAAACATGTTTATTTCTGCTGAAAAACACGTTTTTACACTTTCAGCACACTGGGGTTAAGACCTGAGTGTGTGGGCTCTTCTGAGCCTTGCAGTTACATAGGGATACAGCTGTCTGAAAAAACGTGTTTATTTCGGGCTGAAAAACACGTTTTGAAAACTGAGCTGTTACTGCAACATAAGTTACATGGGGTTGACCAAACTTGCAGAAACATGTTTATTTCTGCTGAAAAACATGTTTTGACACTTTCAGCACACTGGGGTTAAGACCTGAGTGTGTGGGCTCTTCTGAGGCTTGCAGTTACATAGGGATACAGCTATCTGAAAAAACGTGTTTATTTCGGGCTGAAAAACACGTTTTGAAAAGTGAGCTGTTACTGCAACATAAGTTACATGGGGTTGACCAAACTTGCAGAAACATGTTTATTTCTGCTGAAAAACATGTTTTGACACTTTCAGCACACTGGGGTTAAGACCTGAGTGTGTGGGCTCTTCTGAGGCTTGCAGTTACATAGGGATACAGCTATCTGAAAAAACGTGTTTATTTCGGGCTGAAAAACACGTTTTGAAAAGTGAGCTGTTACTGCAACATAAGTTACATGGGGTTGACCAAACTTGCAGAAACATGTTTATTTCTGCTGAAAAACATGTTTTGACACTTTCAGCACACTGGGGTTAAGACCTGAGTGTGTGGGCTCTTCTGAGCCTTGCAGTTACATAGGGATACAGCTGTCTGAAAAAACGCGTTTATTTCGGGCTGAAAAACACGTTTTGAAAAGTGAGCTGTTACTGACCCATAACTTACATGGGGCTGACCAAACTTGCAGAAACATGTTTATTTCTGCTGAAAAACATGTTTTGACACTTTCAGCACACTGGGGTTAAGACCTGTGTGTGGGCTCTTCTGAGCCTTGCAGTTACATAGGGATACAGCTGTCTGAAAAAACGCATTTATTTCGGGATGAAAAACACGTTTTGAAAAGTGAGCTGTTACTGCCCCATAAGTTACATGGGGTTGACCAAACTTGCAGAAACATGTTTATTTCTGCTGAAAAACATGTTTTGACACTTTCAGCACACTGGGGTTAAGACCTGAGTGTGTGGGCTCTTCTGAGCCTTGCAGTTACATAGGGATACAGCTGTCTGAAAAAAACGCGTTTATTTCGGGCTGAAAAACACGTTTTGAAAAGTGAGCTGTTACTGACCCATAACTTACATGGGGCTGACCAAACTTGCAGAAACATGTTTATTTCTGCTGAAAAACACGTTTTGACACTTTCAGCACACTGGGGTTAAGACCTGAGTGTGTGGGCTCTTCTGAGCCTTGCAGTTACATAGGGATACAGCTGTCTGAAAAAACGCGTTTATTTCGGGCTGAAAAACACGTTTTGAAAAGTGAGCTGTTACTGCAACATAAGTTACATGGGGTTGACCAAACTTGCAGAAACATGTTTATTTCTGCTGAAAAACATGTTTTGACACTTTCAGCACACTGGGGTTAAGACCTGAGTGTGTGGGCTCTTCTGAGCCTTGCAGTTACATAGGGATACAGATGTCTGAAAAAACGCGTTTATTTCGGGCTGAAAAACACGTTTTGAAAAGTGAGCTGTTACTGACCCATAACTTACATGGGGCTGACCAAACTTGCAGAAACATGTTTATTTCTGCTGAAAAACACGTTTTACACTTTCAGCACACTGGGGTTAAGACCTGAGTGTGTGGGCTCTTCTGAGCCTTGCAGTTACATAGGGATACAGCTGTCTGAAAAAACGTGTTTATTTCGGGCTGAAAAACACGTTTTGAAAACTGAGCTGTTACTGCAACATAAGTTACATGGGGTTGACCAAACTTGCAGAAACATGTTTATTTCTGCTGAAAAACATGTTTTGACACTTTCAGCACACTGGGGTTAAGACCTGAGTGTGTGGGCTCTTCTGAGCCTTGCAGTTACATAGGGATACAGATGTCTGAAAAAACGCGTTTATTTCGGGCTGAAAAACACGTTTTGAAAAGTGAGCTGTTACTGACCCATAACTTACATGGGGCTGACCAAACTTGCAGAAACATGTTTATTTCTGCTGAAAAACACGTTTTTACACTTTCAGCACACTGGGGTTAAGACCTGAGTGTGTGGGCTCTTCTGAGCCTTGCAGTTACATAGGGATACAGCTGTCTGAAAAAACGTGTTTATTTCGGGCTGAAAAACACGTTTTGAAAACTGAGCTGTTACTGCAACATAAGTTACATGGGGTTGACCAAACTTGCAGAAACATGTTTATTTCTGCTGAAAAACATGTTTTGACACTTTCAGCACACTGGGGTTAAGACCTGAGTGTGTGGGCTCTTCTGAGCCTTGCAGTTACATAGGGATACAGCTGTCTGAAAAAACGCGTTTATTTCGGGCTGAAAAACACGTTTTGAAAAGTGAGCTGTTACTGCCCCATAAGATACATGGGGTTGACCAAACTTGCAGAAACATGTTTATTTCTGCTGAAAAACATGTTTTGACACTTTCAGCACACTGGGGTTAAGACCTGAGTGTGTGGGCTCTTCTGAGCCTTGCAGTTACATAGGGATACAGCTGTCTGAAAAAACGCGTTTATTTCGGGCTGAAAAACACGTTTTGAAAAGTGAGCTGTTACTGACCCATAACTTACATGGGGCTGACCAAACTTGCAGAAACATGTTTATTTCTGCTGAAAAACACGATTTGACACTTTCAGCACACTGGGGTTAAGACCTGAGTGTGTGGGCTCTTTTGAGCCTTGCAGTTACATAGGGATACAGCTGTCTGAAAAAACGTGTTTATTTCGGGCTGAAAAACACGTTTTGAAAAGTGAGCTGTTACTGACCCATAACTTACATGGGGTTGACCAAACTTGCAGAAACATGTTTATTTCTGCTGAAAAACATTTTTTGACACTTTCAGCACACTGGGGTTAAGACCTGAGTGTGTGGGCTCTTCTGAGCCTTGCAGTTACATAGGGATACAGATGTCTGAAAAAACGCGTTTATTTCGGGCTGAAAAACACGTTTTGAAAAGTGAGCTGTTACTGACCCATAACTTAAATGGGGCTGACCAAACTTGCAGAAACATGTTTATTTCTGCTGAAAAACACGTTTTACACTTTCAGCACACTGGGGTTAAGACCTGAGTGTGTGGGCTCTTCTGAGCCTTGCAGTTACATAGGGATACAGCTGTCTGAAAAAACGTGTTTATTTCGGGCTGAAAAACACGTTTTGAAAACTGAGCTGTTACTGCAACATAAGTTACATGGGGTTGACCAAACTTGCAGAAACATGTTTATTTCTGCTGAAAAACATGTTTTGACACTTTCAGCACACTGGGGTTAAGACCTGAGTGTGTGGGCTCTTCTGAGGCTTGCAGTTACAGCTATCTGAAAAAACGTGTTTATTTCGGGCTGAAAAACACGTTTTGAAAAGTGAGCTGTTACTGCAACATAAGTTACATGGGGTTGACCAAACTTGCAGAAACATGTTTATTTCTGCTGAAAAACATGTTTTGACACTTTCAGCACACTGGGGTTAAGACCTGAGTGTGTGGGCTCTTCTGAGCCTTGCAGTTACATAGGGATACAGCTGTTTGAAAAAACGCGTTTATTTCGGGCTGAAAAACACGTTTTGAAAAGTGAGCTGTTACTGACCCATAACTTACATGGGGCTGACCAAACTTGCAGAAACATGTTTATTTCTGCTGAAAAACATGTTTTGACACTTTCAGCACACTGGGGTTAAGACCTGAGTGTGTGGGCTCTTCTGAGCCTTGCAGTTACATAGGGATACAGCTGTCTGAAAAAACGCATTTATTTCGGGATGAAAAACACGTTTTGAAAAGTGAGCTGTTACTGCCCCATAAGTTACATGGGGTTGACCAAACTTGCAGAAACATGTTTATTTCTGCTGAAAAACATGTTTTGACACTTTCAGCACACTGGGGTTAAGACCTGAGTGTGTGGGCTCTTCTGAGCCTTGCAGTTACATAGGGATACAGCTGTCTGAAAAAACGCGTTTATTTCGGGCTGAAAAACACGTTTTGAAAAGTGAGCTGTTACTGACCCATAACTTACATGGGGCTGACCAAACTTGCAGAAACATGTTTATTTCTGCTGAAAAACACGTTTTGACACTTTCAGCACACTGGGGTTAAGACCTGAGTGTGTGGGCTCTTCTGAGCCTTGCAGTTACATAGGGATACAGCTGTTTGAAAAAACGCGTTTATTTCGGGCTGAAAAACACGTTTTGAAAAGTGAGCTGTTACTGCAACATAAGTTACATGGGGTTGACCAAACTTGCAGAAACATGTTTATTTCTGCTGAAAAACATGTTTTGACACTTTCAGCACACTGGGGTTAAGACCTGAGTGTGTGGGCTCTTCTGAGCCTTGCAGTTACATAGGGATACAGATGTCTGAAAAAACGCGTTTATTTCGGGCTGAAAAACACGTTTTGAAAAGTGAGCTGTTACTGACCCATAAATTACATGGGGCTGACCAAACTTGCAGAAACATGTTTATTTCTGCTGAAAAACACGTTTTTACACTTTCAGCACACTGGGGTTAAGACCTGAGTGTGTGGGCTCTTCTGAGCCTTGCAGTTACATAGGGATACAGCTGTCTGAAAAAACGTGTTTATTTCGGGCTGAAAAACACGTTTTGAAAACTGAGCTGTTACTGCAACATAAGTTACATGGGGTTGACCAAACTTGCAGAAACATGTTTATTTCTGCTGAAAAACATGTTTTGACACTTTCAGCACACTGGGGTTAAGACCTGAGTGTGTGGGCTCTTCTGAGCCTTGCAGTTACATAGGGATACAGCTATCTGAAAAAACGTGTTTATTTCGGGCTGAAAAACACGTTTTGAAAAGTGAGCTGTTACTGCAACATAAGTTACATGGGGTTGACCAAACTTGCAGAAACATGTTTATTTCTGCTGAAAAACATGTTTTGACACTTTCAGCACACTGGGGTTAAGACCTGAGTGTGTGGGCTCTTCTGAGCCTTGCAGTTACATAGGGATACAGCTGTCTGAAAAAACGCGTTTATTTCGGGCTGAAAAACACGTTTTGAAAAGTGAGCTGTTACTGACCCATAACTTACATGGGGCTGACCAAACTTGCAGAAACATGTTTATTTCTGCTGAAAAACACGATTTGACACTTTCAGCACACTGGGGTTAAGACCTGAGTGTGTGGGCTCTTCTGAGCCTTGCAGTTACATAGGGATACAGCTGTCTGAAAAAACGCGTTTATTTCGGGCTGAAAACACGTTTTGAAAAGTGAGCTGTTACTGCCCCATAAGTTACATGGGGTTGACCAAACTTGCAGAAACATGTTTATTTCTGCTGAAAAACATGTTTTGACACTTTCAGCACACTGGGGTTAAGACCTGAGTGTGTGGGCTCTTCTGAGCCTTGCAGTTACATAGGGATACAGCTGTCTGAAAAAACGCGTTTATTTCGGGCTGAAAAACACGTTTTGAAAAGTGAGCTGTTACTGCAACATAAGTTACATGGGGTTGACCAAACTTGCAGAAACATGTTTATTTCTGCTGAAAAACATGTTTTGACACTTTCAGCACACTGGGGTTAAGACCTGAGTGTGTGGGCTCTTCTGAGCCTTGCAGTTACATAGGGATACAGATGTCTGAAAAAACGCGTTTATTTCGGGCTGAAAAACACGTTTTGAAAAGTGAGCTGTTACTGACCCATAACTTACATGGGGCTGACCAAACTTGCAGAAACATGTTTATTTCTGCTGAAAAACACGATTTGACACTTTCAGCACACTGGGGTTAAGACCTGAGTGTGTGGGCTCTTCTGAGCCTTGCAGTTACATAGGGATACAGCTGTCTGAAAAAACGCGTTTATTTCGGGCTGAAAAACACGTTTTGAAAAGTGAGCTGTTACTGCCCCATAAGTTACATGGGGTTGACCAAACTTGCAGAAACATGTTTATTTCTGCTGAAAATCATGTTTTGACACTTTCAGCACACTGGGGTTAAGACCTGAGTGTGTGGGCTCTTCTGAGCCTTGCAGTTACATAGGGAAACAGATGTCTGAAAAAACGCGTTTATTTCGGGCTGAAAAACACGTTTTGAAAATTGAGCTGTTACTGACCCATAACTTACATGGGGCTGACCAAACTTGCAGAAACATGTTTATTTCTGCTGAAAAACACGTTTTTACACTTTCAGCACACTGGGGTTAAGACCTGAGTGTGTGGGCTCTTCTGAGCCTTGCAGTTACATAGGGATACAGCTGTCTGAAAAAACGTGTTTATTTCGGGCTGAAAAACACGTTTTGAAAAGTGAGCTGTTACTGCAACATAAGTTACATGGGGTTGACCAAACTTGCAGAAACATGTTTATTTCTGCTGAAAAACATGTTTTGACACTTTCAGCACACTGGGGTTAAGACCTGAGTGTGTGGGCTCTTCTGAGCCTTGCAGTTACATAGGGATACAGCTGTCTGAAAAAACGCGTTTATTTCGGGCTGAAAAACACGTTTTGAAAAGTGAGCTGTTACTGCCCCATAAGTTACATGGGGTTGACCAAACTTGCAGAAACATGTTTATTTCTGCTGAAAAACATGTTTTGACACTTTCAGCACACTGGGGTTAAGACCTGAGTGTGTGGGCTGTTCTGAGCCTTGCAGTTACATAGGGATACAGATGTCTGAAAAAACGCGTTTATTTCGGGCTGAAAAACACGTTTTGAAAAGTGAGCTGTTACTGACCCATAACTTACATGGGGCTGACCAAACTTGCAGAAACATGTTTATTTCTGCTGAAAAACACGTTTTTACACTTTCAGCACACTGGGGTTAAGACCTGAGTGTGTGGGCTCTTCTGAGCCTTGCAGTTACATAGGGATACAGCTGTCTGAAAAAACGTGTTTATTTCGGGCTGAAAAACACGTTTTGAAAACTGAGCTGTTACTGCAACATAAGTTACATGGGGTTGACCAAACTTGCAGAAACATGTTTATTTCTGCTGAAAAACATGTTTTGACACTTTCAGCACACTGGGGTTAAGACCTGAGTGTGTGGGCTCTTCTGAGCCTTGCAGTTACATAGGGATACAGATGTCTGAAAAAACGCGTTTATTTCGGGCTGAAAAACACGTTTTGAAAAGTGAGCTGTTACTGACCCATAACTTACATGGGGCTGACCAAACTTGCAGAAACATGTTTATTTCTGCTGAAAAACATGTTTTGACACTTTCAGCACACTGGGGTTAAGACCTGAGTGTGTGGGCTCTTCTGAGCCTTGCAGTTACATAGGGATACAGCTGTCTGAAAAAACGCGTTTATTTCGGGCTGAAAAACACGTTTTGAAAAGTGAGCTGTTACTGACCCATAAGTTACATGGGGTTGACCAAACTTGCAGAAACATGTTTATTTCTGCTGAAAAACATGTTTTGACACTTTCAGCACACTGGGGTTAAGACCTGAGTGTGTGGGCTCTTCTGAGCCTTGCAGTTACATAGGGATACAGCTGTCTGAAAAAACGCGTTTATTTCGGGCTGAAAAACACGTTTTGAAAAGTGAGCTGTTACTGACCCATAACTTACATGGGGCTGACCAAACTTGCAGAAACATGTTTATTTCTGCTGAAAAACACGTTTTGACACTTTCAGCACACTGGGGTTAAGACCTGAGTGTGTGGGCTCTTCTGAGCCTTGCAGTTACATAGGGATACAGCTGTCTGAAAAAACGCGTTTATTTCGGGCTGAAAAACACGTTTTGAAAAGTGAGCTGTTACTGCAACATAAGTTACATGGGGTTGACCAAACTTGCAGAAACATGTTTATTTCTGCTGAAAAACATGTTTTGACACTTTCAGCACACTGGGGTTAAGACCTGAGTGTGTGGGCTCTTCTGAGCCTTGCAGTTACATAGGGATACAGATGTCTGAAAAAACGCGTTTATTTCGGGCTGAAAAACACGTTTTGAAAAGTGAGCTGTTACTGACCCATAACTTACATGGGGCTGACCAAACTTGCAGAAACATGTTTATTTCTGCTGAAAAACACGTTTTGACACTTTCAGCACACTGGGGTTAAGACCTGAGTGTGTGGGCTCTTCTGAGCCTTGCAGTTACATAGGGATACAGCTGTCTGAAAAAACGCGTTTATTTCGGGCTGAAAAACACGTTTTGAAAAGTGAGCTGTTACTGCAACATAAGTTACATGGGGTTGACCAAACTTGCAGAAACATGTTTATTTCTGCTGAAAAACATGTTTTGACACTTTCAGCACACTGGGGTTAAGACCTGAGTGTGTGGGCTCTTCTGAGCCTTGCAGTTACATAGGGATACAGATGTCTGAAAAAACGCGTTTATTTCGGGCTGAAAAACACGTTTTGAAAAGTGAGCTGTTACTGACCCATAACTTACATGGGGCTGACCAAACTTGCAGAAACATGTTTATTTCTGCTGAAAAACACGTTTTTACACTTTCAGCACACTGGGGTTAAGACCTGAGTGTGTGGGCTCTTCTGAGCCTTGCAGTTACATAGGGATACAGCTGTCTGAAAAAACGTGTTTATTTCGGGCTGAAAAACACGTTTTGAAAACTGAGCTGTTACTGCAACATAAGTTACATGGGGTTGACCAAACTTGCAGAAACATGTTTATTTCTGCTGAAAAACATGTTTTGACACTTTCAGCACACTGGGGTTAAGACCTGAGTGTGTGGGCTCTTCTGAGCCTTGCAGTTACATAGGGATACAGCTGTCTGAAAAAACGCGTTTATTTCGGGCTGAAAAACACGTTTTGAAAAGTGAGCTGTTACTGACCCATAAGTTACATGGGGTTGACCAAACTTGCAGAAACATGTTTATTTCTGCTGAAAAACATGTTTTGACACTTTCAGCACACTGGGGTTAAGACCTGAGTGTGTGGGCTCTTCTGAGCCTTGCAGTTACATAGGGATACAGCTGTCTGAAAAAACGCGTTTATTTCGGGCTGAAAAACACGTTTTGAAAAGTGAGCTGTTACTGCCCCATAAGATACATGGGGTTGACCAAACTTGCAGAAACATGTTTATTTCTGTTGAAAAACATGTTTTGACACTTTCAGCACACTGGGGTTAAGACCTGAGTGTGTGGGCTCTTCTGAGCCTTGCAGTTACATAGGGATACAGCTGTCTGAAAAAACGTGTTTATTTCGGGCTGAAAAACACGTTTTGAAAAGTGAGCTGTTACTGCAACATAAGTTACATGGGGTTGACCAAACTTGCAGAAACATGTTTATTTCTGCTGAAAAACATGTTTTGACACTTTCAGCACACTGGGGTTAAGACCTGAGTGTGTGGGCTCTTCTGAGCCTTGCAGTTACATAGGGATACAGCTGTCTGAAAAAACGCGTTTATTTCGGGCTGAAAAACACGTTTTGAAAAGTGAGCTGTTACTGACCCATAACTTACATGGGGCTGACCAAACTTGCAGAAACATGTTTATTTCTGCTGAAAAACACGATTTGACACTTTCAGCACACTGGGGTTAAGACCTGAGTGTGTGGGGCTCTTTTGAGCCTTGCAGTTACATAGGGATACAGCTGTCTGAAAAACGTGTTTATTTCGGGCTGAAAAACATGTTTTGAAAAGTGAGCTGTTACTGACCCATAACTTACATGGGGTTGACCAAACTTGCAGAAACATGTTTATTTCTGCTGAAAAACATTTTTTGACACTTTCAGCACACTGGGGTTAAGACCTGAGTGTGTGGGCTCTTCTGAGCCTTGCAGTTACATAGGGATACAGATGTCTGAAAAAACGCGTTTATTTCGGGCTGAAAAACACGTTTTGAAAAGTGAGCTGTTACTGACCCATAACTTACATGGGGCTGACCAAACTTGCAGAAACATGTTTATTTCTGCTGAAAAACACGTTTTTACACTTTCAGCACACTGGGGTTAAGACCTGAGTGTGTGGGCTCTTCTGAGCCTTGCAGTTACATAGGGATACAGCTGTCTGAAAAAACGTGTTTATTTCGGGCTGAAAAACACGTTTTGAAAACTGAGCTGTTACTGCAACATAAGTTACATGGGGTTGACCAAACTTGCAGAAACATGTTTATTTCTGCTGAAAAACATGTTTTGACACTTTCAGCACACTGGGGTTAAGACCTGAGTGTGTGGGCTCTTCTGAGGCTTGCAGTTACATAGGGATACAGCTATCTGAAAAAACGTGTTTATTTCGGGCTGAAAAACACGTTTTGAAAAGTGAGCTGTTACTGCAACATAAGTTACATGGGGTTGACCAAACTTGCAGAAACATGTTTATTTCTGCTGAAAAACATGTTTTGACACTTTCAGCACACTGGGGTTAAGACCTGAGTGTGTGGGCTCTTCTGAGCCTTGCAGTTACATAGGGATACAGCTGTCTGAAAAAACGCGTTTATTTCGGGCTGAAAAACACGTTTTGAAAAGTGAGCTGTTACTGACCCATAACTTACATGGGGCTGACCAAACTTGCAGAAACATGTTTATTTCTGCTGAAAAACATGTTTTGACACTTTCAGCACACTGGGGTTAAGACCTGAGTGTGTGGGCTCTTCTGAGCCTTGCAGTTACATAGGGATACAGCTGTCTGAAAAACGCATTTATTTCGGGATGAAAAACACGTTTTGAAAAGTGAGCTGTTACTGCCCCATAAGTTACATGGGGCTGACCAAACTTGCAGAAACATGTTTATTTCTGCTGAAAAACACGTTTTGACACTTTCAGCACACTGGGGTTAAGACCTGAGTGTGTGGGCTCTTCTGAGCCTTGCAGTTACATAGGGATACAGCTGTCTGAAAAAACGCGTTTATTTCGGGCTGAAAAACACGTTTTGAAAAGTGAGCTGTTACTGCAACATAAGTTACATGGGGTTGACCAAACTTGCAGAAACATGTTTATTTCTGCTGAAAAACATGTTTTGACACTTTCAGCACACTGGGGTTAAGACCTGAGTGTGTGGGCTCTTCTGAGCCTTGCAGTTACATAGGGATACAGATGTCTGAAAAAACGCGTTTATTTCGGGCTGAAAAACACGTTTTGAAAAGTGAGCTGTTACTGACCCATAACTTACATGGGGCTGACCAAACTTGCAGAAACATGTTTATTTCTGCTGAAAAACACGTTTTTACACTTTCAGCACACTGGGGTTAAGACCTGAGTGTGTGGGCTCTTCTGAGCCTTGCAGTTACATAGGGATACAGCTGTCTGAAAAAACGTGTTTATTTCGGGCTGAAAAACACGTTTTGAAAACTGAGCTGTTACTGCAACATAAGTTACATGGGGTTGACCAAACTTGCAGAAACATGTTTATTTCTGCTGAAAAACATGTTTTGACACTTTCAGCACACTGGGGTTAAGACCTGAGTGTGTGGGCTCTTCTGAGCCTTGCAGTTACATAGGGATACAGCTATCTGAAAAAACGTGTTTATTTCGGGCTGAAAAACACGTTTTGAAAAGTGAGCTGTTACTGCAACATAAGTTACATGGGGTTGACCAAACTTGCAGAAACATGTTTATTTCTGCTGAAAAACATGTTTTGACACTTTCAGCACACTGGGGTTAAGACCTGAGTGTGTGGGCTCTTCTGAGCCTTGCAGTTACATAGGGATACAGCTGTCTGAAAAAACGCGTTTATTTCGGGCTGAAAAACACGTTTTGAAAAGTGAGCTGTTACTGACCCATAACTTACATGGGGCTGACCAAACTTGCAGAAACATGTTTATTTCTGCTGAAAAACACGATTTGACACTTTCAGCACACTGGGGTTAAGACCTGAGTGTGTGGGCTCTTCTGAGCCTTGCAGTTACATAGGGATACAGCTGTCTGAAAAAACGCGTTTATTTCGGGCTGAAAAACACGTTTTGAAAAGTGAGCTGTTACTGCCCCATAAGTTACATGGGGTTGACCAAACTTGCAGAAACATGTTTATTTCTGCTGAAAAACATGTTTTGACACTTTCAGCACACTGGGGTTAAGACCTGAGTGTGTGGGCTCTTCTGAGCCTTGCAGTTACATAGGGATACAGCTGTCTGAAAAAACGCGTTTATTTCGGGCTGAAAAACACGTTTTGAAAAGTGAGCTGTTACTGCAACATAAGTTACATGGGGTTGACCAAACTTGCAGAAACATGTTTATTTCTGCTGAAAAACATGTTTTGACACTTTCAGCACACTGGGGTTAAGACCTGAGTGTGTGGGCTCTTCTGAGCCTTGCAGTTACATAGGGATACAGATGTCTGAAAAAACGCGTTTATTTCGGGCTGAAAAACACGTTTTGAAAAGTGAGCTGTTACTGACCCATAACTTACATGGGGCTGACCAAACTTGCAGAAACATGTTTATTTCTGCTGAAAAACACGATTTGACACTTTCAGCACACTGGGGTTAAGACCTGAGTGTGTGGGCTCTTCTGAGCCTTGCAGTTACATAGGGATACAGCTGTCTGAAAAAACGCGTTTATTTCGGGCTGAAAAACACGTTTTGAAAAGTGAGCTGTTACTGCAACATAAGTTACATGGGGTTGACCAAACTTGCAGAAACATGTTTATTTCTGCTGAAAAACATGTTTTGACACTTTCAGCACACTGGGGTTAAGACCTGAGTGTGTGGGCTCTTCTGAGCCTTGCAGTTACATAGGGATACAGCTGTCTGAAAAAACGCGTTTATTTCGGGCTGAAAAACACGTTTTGAAAAGTGAGCTGTTACTGCCCCATAAGTTACATGGGGTTGACCAAACTTGCAGAAACATGTTTATTTCTGCTGAAAAACATGTTTTGACACTTTCAGCACACTGGGGTTAAGACCTGAGTGTGTGGGCTGTTCTGAGCCTTGCAGTTACATAGGGATACAGATGTCTGAAAAACGCGTTTATTTCGGGCTGAAAAACACGTTTTGAAAAGTGAGCTGTTACTGACCCATAACTTACATGGGGCTGACCAAACTTGCAGAAACATGTTTATTTCTGCTGAAAAACACGTTTTTACACTTTCAGCACACTGGGGTTAAGACCTGAGTGTGTGGGCTCTTCTGAGCCTTGCAGTTACATAGGGATACAGCTGTCTGAAAAAACGTGTTTATTTCGGGCTGAAAAACACGTTTTGAAAACTGAGCTGTTACTGCAACATAAGTTACATGGGGTTGACCAAACTTGCAGAAACATGTTTATTTCTGCTGAAAAACATGTTTTGACACTTTCAGCACACTGGGGTTAAGACCTGAGTGTGTGGGCTCTTCTGAGCCTTGCAGTTACATAGGGATACAGATGTCTGAAAAAACGCGTTTATTTCGGGCTGAAAAACACGTTTTGAAAAGTGAGCTGTTACTGACCCATAACTTACATGGGGCTGACCAAACTTGCAGAAACATGTTTATTTCTGCTGAAAAACATGTTTTGACACTTTCAGCACACTGGGGTTAAGACCTGAGTGTGTGGGCTCTTCTGAGCCTTGCAGTTACATAGGGATACAGCTGTCTGAAAAAACGCGTTTATTTCGGGCTGAAAAACACGTTTTGAAAAGTGAGCTGTTACTGACCCATAACTTACATGGGGTTGACCAAACTTGCAGAAACATGTTTATTTCTGCTGAAAAACATGTTTTGACACTTTCAGCACACTGGGGTTAAGACCTGAGTGTGTGGGCTCTTCTGAGCCTTGCAGTTACATAGGGATACAGCTGTCTGAAAAAACGCGTTTATTTCGGGCTGAAAAACACGTTTTGAAAAGTGAGCTGTTACTGACCCATAACTTACATGGGGCTGACCAAACTTGCAGAAACATGTTTATTTCTGCTGAAAAACACGTTTTGACACTTTCAGCACACTGGGGTTAAGACCTGAGTGTGTGGGCTCTTCTGAGCCTTGCAGTTACATAGGGATACAGCTGTCTGAAAAAACGCGTTTATTTCGGGCTGAAAAACACGTTTTGAAAAGTGAGCTGTTACTGCAACATAAGTTACATGGGGTTGACCAAACTTGCAGAAACATGTTTATTTCTGCTGAAAAACATGTTTTGACACTTTCAGCACACTGGGGTTAAGACCTGAGTGTGTGGGCTCTTCTGAGCCTTGCAGTTACATAGGGATACAGATGTCTGAAAAAACGCGTTTATTTCGGGCTGAAAAACACGTTTTGAAAAGTGAGCTGTTACTGACCCATAACTTACATGGGGCTGACCAAACTTGCAGAAACATGTTTATTTCTGCTGAAAAACACGTTTTGACACTTTCAGCACACTGGGGTTAAGACCTGAGTGTGTGGGCTCTTCTGAGCCTTGCAGTTACATAGGGATACAGCTGTCTGAAAAAACGCGTTTATTTCGGGCTGAAAAACACGTTTTGAAAAGTGAGCTGTTACTGCAACATAAGTTACATGGGGTTGACCAAACTTGCAGAAACATGTTTATTTCTGCTGAAAAACATGTTTTGACACTTTCAGCACACTGGGTTAAGACCTGAGTGTGTGGGCTCTTCTGAGCCTTGCCAGTTACATAGGGATACAGATGTCTGAAAAAACGCGTTTATTTCGGGCTGAAAAACACGTTTTGAAAAGTGAGCTGTTACTGACCCATAACTTACATGGGGCTGACCAAACTTGCAGAAACATGTTTATTTCTGCTGAAAAACACGTTTTTACACTTTCAGCACACTGGGGTTAAGACCTGAGTGTGTGGGCTCTTCTGAGCCTTGCAGTTACATAGGGATACAGCTGTCTGAAAAAACGTGTTTATTTCGGGCTGAAAAACACGTTTTGAAAACTGAGCTGTTACTGCAACATAAGTTACATGGGGTTGACCAAACTTGCAGAAACATGTTTATTTCTGCTGAAAAACATGTTTTGACACTTTCAGCACACTGGGGTTAAGACCTGAGTGTGTGGGCTCTTCTGAGCCTTGCAGTTACATAGGGATACAGCTGTCTGAAAAAACGCGTTTATTTCGGGCTGAAAAACACGTTTTGAAAAGTGAGCTGTTACTGACCCATAAGTTACATGGGGTTGACCAAACTTGCAGAAACATGTTTATTTCTGCTGAAAAACATGTTTTGACACTTTCAGCACACTGGGGTTAAGACCTGAGTGTGTGGGCTCTTCTGAGCCTTGCAGTTACATAGGGATACAGCTGTCTGAAAAAACGCGTTTATTTCGGGCTGAAAAACACGTTTTGAAAAGTGAGCTGTTACTGCCCCATAAGATACATGGGGTTGACCAAACTTGCAGAAACATGTTTATTTCTGTTGAAAAACATGTTTTGACACTTTCAGCACACTGGGGTTAAGACCTGAGTGTGTGGGCTCTTCTGAGCCTTGCAGTTACATAGGGATACAGCTGTCTGAAAAAACGTGTTTATTTCGGGCTGAAAAACACGTTTTGAAAAGTGAGCTGTTACTGCAACATAAGTTACATGGGGTTGACCAAACTTGCAGAAACATGTTTATTTCTGCTGAAAAACATGTTTTGACACTTTCAGCACACTGGGGTTAAGACCTGAGTGTGTGGGCTCTTCTGAGCCTTGCAGTTACATAGGGATACAGCTGTCTGAAAAAACGCGTTTATTTCGGGCTGAAAAACACGTTTTGAAAAGTGAGCTGTTACTGACCCATAACTTACATGGGGCTGACCAAACTTGCAGAAACATGTTTATTTCTGCTGAAAAACACGATTTGACACTTTCAGCACACTGGGGTTAAGACCTGAGTGTGTGGGCTCTTTTGAGCCTTGCAGTTACATAGGGATACAGCTGTCTGAAAAAACGTGTTTATTTCGGGCTGAAAAACATGTTTTGAAAAGTGAGCTGTTACTGACCCATAACTTACATGGGGTTGACCAAACTTGCAGAAACATGTTTATTTCTGCTGAAAAACATTTTTTGACACTTTCAGCACACTGGGGTTAAGACCTGAGTGTGTGGGCTCTTCTGAGCCTTGCAGTTACATAGGGATACAGATGTCTGAAAAAACGCGTTTATTTCGGGCTGAAAAACACGTTTTGAAAAGTGAGCTGTTACTGACCCATAACTTACATGGGGCTGACCAAACTTGCAGAAACATGTTTATTTCTGCTGAAAAACACGTTTTTACACTTTCAGCACACTGGGGTTAAGACCTGAGTGTGTGGGCTCTTCTGAGCCTTGCAGTTACATAGGGATACAGCTGTCTGAAAAAACGTGTTTATTTCGGGCTGAAAAACACGTTTTGAAAACTGAGCTGTTACTGCAACATAAGTTACATGGGGTTGACCAAACTTGCAGAAACATGTTTATTTCTGCTGAAAAACATGTTTTGACACTTTCAGCACACTGGGGTTAAGACCTGAGTGTGTGGGCTCTTCTGAGCCTTGCAGTTACATAGGGATACAGCTGTCTGAAAAAACGCGTTTATTTCGGGCTGAAAAACACGTTTTGAAAAGTGAGCTGTTACTGCCCCATAAGATACATGGGGTTGACCAAACTTGCAGAAACATGTTTATTTCTGCTGAAAAACATGTTTTGACACTTTCAGCACACTGGGGTTAAGACCTGAGTGTGTGGGCTCTTCTGAGCCTTGCAGTTACATAGGGATACAGCTGTCTGAAAAAACGCGTTTATTTCGGGCTGAAAAACACGTTTTGAAAAGTGAGCTGTTACTGACCCATAACTTACATGGGGCTGACCAAACTTGCAGAAACATGTTTATTTCTGCTGAAAAACACGATTTGACACTTTCAGCACACTGGGGTTAAGACCTGAGTGTGTGGGCTCTTTTGAGCCTTGCAGTTACATAGGGATACAGCTGTCTGAAAAAACGTGTTTATTTCGGGCTGAAAAACACGTTTTGAAAAGTGAGCTGTTACTGACCCATAACTTACATGGGGTTGACCAAACTTGCAGAAACATGTTTATTTCTGCTGAAAAACATTTTTTGACACTTTCAGCACACTGGGGTTAAGACCTGAGTGTGTGGGCTCTTCTGAGCCTTGCAGTTACATAGGGATACAGATGTCTGAAAAAACGCGTTTATTTCGGGCTGAAAAACACGTTTTGAAAAGTGAGCTGTTACTGACCCATAACTTAAATGGGGCTGACCAAACTTGCAGAAACATGTTTATTTCTGCTGAAAAACACGTTTTTACACTTTCAGCACACTGGGGTTAAGACCTGAGTGTGTGGGCTCTTCTGAGCCTTGCAGTTACATAGGGATACAGCTGTCTGAAAAAACGTGTTTATTTCGGGCTGAAAAACACGTTTTGAAAACTGAGCTGTTACTGCAACATAAGTTACATGGGGTTGACCAAACTTGCAGAAACATGTTTATTTCTGCTGAAAAACATGTTTTGACACTTTCAGCACACTGGGGTTAAGACCTGAGTGTGTGGGCTCTTCTGAGGCTTGCAGTTACAGCTATCTGAAAAAACGTGTTTATTTCGGGCTGAAAAACACGTTTTGAAAAGTGAGCTGTTACTGCAACATAAGTTACATGGGGTTGACCAAACTTGCAGAAACATGTTTATTTCTGCTGAAAAACATGTTTTGACACTTTCAGCACACTGGGGTTAAGACCTGAGTGTGTGGGCTCTTCTGAGCCTTGCAGTTACATAGGGATACAGCTGTTTGAAAAAACGCGTTTATTTCGGGCTGAAAAACACGTTTTGAAAAGTGAGCTGTTACTGACCCATAACTTACATGGGGCTGACCAAACTTGCAGAAACATGTTTATTTCTGCTGAAAAACATGTTTTGACACTTTCAGCACACTGGGGTTAAGACCTGAGTGTGTGGGCTCTTCTGAGCCTTGCAGTTACATAGGGATACAGCTGTCTGAAAAAACGCATTTATTTCGGGATGAAAAACACGTTTTGAAAAGTGAGCTGTTACTGCCCCATAAGTTACATGGGGTTGACCAAACTTGCAGAAACATGTTTATTTCTGCTGAAAAACATGTTTTGACACTTTCAGCACACTGGGGTTAAGACCTGAGTGTGTGGGCTCTTCTGAGCCTTGCAGTTACATAGGGATACAGCTGTCTGAAAAAACGCGTTTATTTCGGGCTGAAAAACACGTTTTGAAAAGTGAGCTGTTACTGACCCATAACTTACATGGGGCTGACCAAACTTGCAGAAACATGTTTATTTCTGCTGAAAAACACGTTTTGACACTTTCAGCACACTGGGGTTAAGACCTGAGTGTGTGGGCTCTTCTGAGCCTTGCAGTTACATAGGGATACAGCTGTTTGAAAAAACGCGTTTATTTCGGGCTGAAAAACACGTTTTGAAAAGTGAGCTGTTACTGCAACATAAGTTACATGGGGTTGACCAAACTTGCAGAAACATGTTTATTTCTGCTGAAAAACATGTTTTGACACTTTCAGCACACTGGGGTTAAGACCTGAGTGTGTGGGCTCTTCTGAGCCTTGCAGTTACATAGGGATACAGATGTCTGAAAAAACGCGTTTATTTCGGGCTGAAAAACACGTTTTGAAAAGTGAGCTGTTACTGACCCATAACTTACATGGGGCTGACCAAACTTGCAGAAACATGTTTATTTCTGCTGAAAAACACGTTTTTACACTTTCAGCACACTGGGGTTAAGACCTGAGTGTGTGGGCTCTTCTGAGCCTTGCAGTTACATAGGGATACAGCTGTCTGAAAAAACGTGTTTATTTCGGGCTGAAAAACACGTTTTGAAAACTGAGCTGTTACTGCAACATAAGTTACATGGGGTTGACCAAACTTGCAGAAACATGTTTATTTCTGCTGAAAAACATGTTTTGACACTTTCAGCACACTGGGGTTAAGACCTGAGTGTGTGGGCTCTTCTGAGCCTTGCAGTTACATAGGGATACAGCTATCTGAAAAAACGTGTTTATTTCGGGCTGAAAAACACGTTTTGAAAAGTGAGCTGTTACTGCAACATAAGTTACATGGGGTTGACCAAACTTGCAGAAACATGTTTATTTCTGCTGAAAAACATGTTTTGACACTTTCAGCACACTGGGGTTAAGACCTGAGTGTGTGGGCTCTTCTGAGCCTTGCAGTTACATAGGGATACAGCTGTCTGAAAAAACGCGTTTATTTCGGGCTGAAAAACACGTTTTGAAAAGTGAGCTGTTACTGACCCATAACTTACATGGGGCTGACCAAACTTGCAGAAACATGTTTATTTCTGCTGAAAAACACGATTTGACACTTTCAGCACACTGGGGTTAAGACCTGAGTGTGTGGGCTCTTCTGAGCCTTGCAGTTACATAGGGATACAGCTGTCTGAAAAAACGCGTTTATTTCGGGCTGAAAAACACGTTTTGAAAAGTGAGCTGTTACTGCCCCATAAGTTACATGGGGTTGACCAAACTTGCAGAAACATGTTTATTTCTGCTGAAAAACATGTTTTGACACTTTCAGCACACTGGGGTTAAGACCTGAGTGTGTGGGCTCTTCTGAGCCTTGCAGTTACATAGGGATACAGCTGTCTGAAAAAACGCGTTTATTTCGGGCTGAAAAACACGTTTTGAAAAGTGAGCTGTTACTGCAACATAAGTTACATGGGGTTGACCAAACTTGCAGAAACATGTTTATTTCTGCTGAAAAACATGTTTTGACACTTTCAGCACACTGGGGTTAAGACCTGAGTGTGTGGGCTCTTCTGAGCCTTGCAGTTACATAGGGATACAGATGTCTGAAAAAACGCGTTTATTTCGGGCTGAAAAACACGTTTTGAAAAGTGAGCTGTTACTGACCCATAACTTACATGGGGCTGACCAAACTTGCAGAAACATGTTTATTTCTGCTGAAAAACACGATTTGACACTTTCAGCACACTGGGGTTAAGACCTGAGTGTGTGGGCTCTTCTGAGCCTTGCAGTTACATAGGGATACAGCTGTCTGAAAAAACGCGTTTATTTCGGGCTGAAAAACACGTTTTGAAAAGTGAGCTGTTACTGCCCCATAAGTTACATGGGGTTGACCAAACTTGCAGAAACATGTTTATTTCTGCTGAAAATCATGTTTTGACACTTTCAGCACACTGGGGTTAAGACCTGAGTGTGTGGGCTCTTCTGAGCCTTGCAGTTACATAGGGAAACAGATGTCTGAAAAAACGCGTTTATTTCGGGCTGAAAAACACGTTTTGAAAATTGAGCTGTTACTGACCCATAACTTACATGGGGCTGACCAAACTTGCAGAAACATGTTTATTTCTGCTGAAAAACACGTTTTTACACTTTCAGCACACTGGGGTTAAGACCTGAGTGTGTGGGCTCTTCTGAGCCTTGCAGTTACATAGGGATACAGCTGTCTGAAAAAACGTGTTTATTTCGGGCTGAAAAACACGTTTTGAAAAGTGAGCTGTTACTGCAACATAAGTTACATGGGGTTGACCAAACTTGCAGAAACATGTTTATTTCTGCTGAAAAACATGTTTTGACACTTTCAGCACACTGGGGTTAAGACCTGAGTGTGTGGGCTCTTCTGAGCCTTGCAGTTACATAGGGATACAGCTGTCTGAAAAAACGCGTTTATTTCGGGCTGAAAAACACGTTTTGAAAAGTGAGCTGTTACTGCCCCATAAGTTACATGGGGTTGACCAAACTTGCAGAAACATGTTTATTTCTGCTGAAAAACATGTTTTGACACTTTCAGCACACTGGGGTTAAGACCTGAGTGTGTGGGCTGTTCTGAGCCTTGCAGTTACATAGGGATACAGATGTCTGAAAAAACGCGTTTATTTCGGGCTGAAAAACACGTTTTGAAAAGTGAGCTGTTACTGACCCATAACTTACATGGGGCTGACCAAACTTGCAGAAACATGTTTATTTCTGCTGAAAAACACGTTTTTACACTTTCAGCACACTGGGGTTAAGACCTGAGTGTGTGGGCTCTTCTGAGCCTTGCAGTTACATAGGGATACAGCTGTCTGAAAAAACGTGTTTATTTCGGGCTGAAAAACACGTTTTGAAAACTGAGCTGTTACTGCAACATAAGTTACATGGGGTTGACCAAACTTGCAGAAACATGTTTATTTCTGCTGAAAAACATGTTTTGACACTTTCAGCACACTGGGGTTAAGACCTGAGTGTGTGGGCTCTTCTGAGCCTTGCAGTTACATAGGGATACAGATGTCTGAAAAAACGCGTTTATTTCGGGCTGAAAAACACGTTTTGAAAAGTGAGCTGTTACTGACCCATAACTTACATGGGGCTGACCAAACTTGCAGAAACATGTTTATTTCTGCTGAAAAACATGTTTTGACACTTTCAGCACACTGGGGTTAAGACCTGAGTGTGTGGGCTCTTCTGAGCCTTGCAGTTACATAGGGATACAGCTGTCTGAAAAAACGCGTTTATTTCGGGCTGAAAAACACGTTTTGAAAAGTGAGCTGTTACTGACCCATAACTTACATGGGGTTGACCAAACTTGCAGAAACATGTTTATTTCTGCTGAAAAACATGTTTTGACACTTTCAGCACACTGGGGTTAAGACCTGAGTGTGTGGGCTCTTCTGAGCCTTGCAGTTACATAGGGATACAGCTGTCTGAAAAAACGCGTTTATTTCGGGCTGAAAAACACGTTTTGAAAAGTGAGCTGTTACTGACCCATAACTTACATGGGGCTGACCAAACTTGCAGAAACATGTTTATTTCTGCTGAAAAACACGTTTTGACACTTTCAGCACACTGGGGTTAAGACCTGAGTGTGTGGGCTCTTCTGAGCCTTGCAGTTACATAGGGATACAGCTGTCTGAAAAAACGCGTTTATTTCGGGCTGAAAAACACGTTTTGAAAAGTGAGCTGTTACTGCAACATAAGTTACATGGGGTTGACCAAACTTGCAGAAACATGTTTATTTCTGCTGAAAAACATGTTTTGACACTTTCAGCACACTGGGGTTAAGACCTGAGTGTGTGGGCTCTTCTGAGCCTTGCAGTTACATAGGGATACAGATGTCTGAAAAAACGCGTTTATTTCGGGCTGAAAAACACGTTTTGAAAAGTGAGCTGTTACTGACCCATAACTTACATGGGGCTGACCAAACTTGCAGAAACATGTTTATTTCTGCTGAAAAACACGTTTTGACACTTTCAGCACACTGGGGTTAAGACCTGAGTGTGTGGGCTCTTCTGAGCCTTGCAGTTACATAGGGATACAGCTGTCTGAAAAAACGCGTTTATTTCGGGCTGAAAAACACGTTTTGAAAAGTGAGCTGTTACTGCAACATAAGTTACATGGGGTTGACCAAACTTGCAGAAACATGTTTATTTCTGCTGAAAAACATGTTTTGACACTTTCAGCACACTGGGGTTAAGACCTGAGTGTGTGGGCTCTTCTGAGCCTTGCAGTTACATAGGGATACAGATGTCTGAAAAAACGCGTTTATTTCGGGCTGAAAAACACGTTTTGAAAAGTGAGCTGTTACTGACCCATAACTTACATGGGGCTGACCAAACTTGCAGAAACATGTTTATTTCTGCTGAAAAACACGTTTTTACACTTTCAGCACACTGGGGTTAAGACCTGAGTGTGTGGGCTCTTCTGAGCCTTGCAGTTACATAGGGATACAGCTGTCTGAAAAAACGTGTTTATTTCGGGCTGAAAAACACGTTTTGAAAACTGAGCTGTTACTGCAACATAAGTTACATGGGGTTGACCAAACTTGCAGAAACATGTTTATTTCTGCTGAAAAACATGTTTTGACACTTTCAGCACACTGGGGTTAAGACCTGAGTGTGTGGGCTCTTCTGAGCCTTGCAGTTACATAGGGATACAGCTGTCTGAAAAAACGCGTTTATTTCGGGCTGAAAAACACGTTTTGAAAAGTGAGCTGTTACTGACCCATAAGTTACATGGGGTTGACCAAACTTGCAGAAACATGTTTATTTCTGCTGAAAAACATGTTTTGACACTTTCAGCACACTGGGGTTAAGACCTGAGTGTGTGGGCTCTTCTGAGCCTTGCAGTTACATAGGGATACAGCTGTCTGAAAAAACGCGTTTATTTCGGGCTGAAAAACACGTTTTGAAAAGTGAGCTGTTACTGCCCCATAAGATACATGGGGTTGACCAAACTTGCAGAAACATGTTTATTTCTGTTGAAAAACATGTTTTGACACTTTCAGCACACTGGGGTTAAGACCTGAGTGTGTGGGCTCTTCTGAGCCTTGCAGTTACATAGGGATACAGCTGTCTGAAAAAACGTGTTTATTTCGGGCTGAAAAACACGTTTTGAAAAGTGAGCTGTTACTGCAACATAAGTTACATGGGGTTGACCAAACTTGCAGAAACATGTTTATTTCTGCTGAAAAACATGTTTTGACACTTTCAGCACACTGGGGTTAAGACCTGAGTGTGTGGGCTCTTCTGAGCCTTGCAGTTACATAGGGATACAGCTGTCTGAAAAAACGCGTTTATTTCGGGCTGAAAAACACGTTTTGAAAAGTGAGCTGTTACTGACCCATAACTTACATGGGGCTGACCAAACTTGCAGAAACATGTTTATTTCTGCTGAAAAACACGATTTGACACTTTCAGCACACTGGGGTTAAGACCTGAGTGTGTGGGCTCTTTTGAGCCTTGCAGTTACATAGGGATACAGCTGTCTGAAAAAACGTGTTTATTTCGGGCTGAAAAACATGTTTTGAAAAGTGAGCTGTTACTGACCCATAACTTACATGGGGTTGACCAAACTTGCAGAAACATGTTTATTTCTGCTGAAAAACATTTTTTGACACTTTCAGCACACTGGGGTTAAGACCTGAGTGTGTGGGCTCTTCTGAGCCTTGCAGTTACATAGGGATACAGATGTCTGAAAAAACGCGTTTATTTCGGGCTGAAAAACACGTTTTGAAAAGTGAGCTGTTACTGACCCATAACTTACATGGGGCTGACCAAACTTGCAGAAACATGTTTATTTCTGCTGAAAAACACGTTTTTACACTTTCAGCACACTGGGGTTAAGACCTGAGTGTGTGGGCTCTTCTGAGCCTTGCAGTTACATAGGGATACAGCTGTCTGAAAAAACGTGTTTATTTCGGGCTGAAAAACACGTTTTGAAAACTGAGCTGTTACTGCAACATAAGTTACATGGGGTTGACCAAACTTGCAGAAACATGTTTATTTCTGCTGAAAAACATGTTTTGACACTTTCAGCACACTGGGGTTAAGACCTGAGTGTGTGGGCTCTTCTGAGGCTTGCAGTTACATAGGGATACAGCTATCTGAAAAAACGTGTTTATTTCGGGCTGAAAAACACGTTTTGAAAAGTGAGCTGTTACTGCAACATAAGTTACATGGGGTTGACCAAACTTGCAGAAACATGTTTATTTCTGCTGAAAAACATGTTTTGACACTTTCAGCACACTGGGGTTAAGACCTGAGTGTGTGGGCTCTTCTGAGCCTTGCAGTTACATAGGGATACAGCTGTCTGAAAAAACGCGTTTATTTCGGGCTGAAAAACACGTTTTGAAAAGTGAGCTGTTACTGACCCATAACTTACATGGGGCTGACCAAACTTGCAGAAACATGTTTATTTCTGCTGAAAAACATGTTTTGACACTTTCAGCACACTGGGGTTAAGACCTGAGTGTGTGGGCTCTTCTGAGCCTTGCAGTTACATAGGGATACAGCTGTCTGAAAAAACGCATTTATTTCGGGATGAAAAACACGTTTTGAAAAGTGAGCTGTTACTGCCCCATAAGTTACATGGGGCTGACCAAACTTGCAGAAACATGTTTATTTCTGCTGAAAAACACGTTTTGACACTTTCAGCACACTGGGGTTAAGACCTGAGTGTGTGGGCTCTTCTGAGCCTTGCAGTTACATAGGGATACAGCTGTCTGAAAAAACGCGTTTATTTCGGGCTGAAAAACACGTTTTGAAAAGTGAGCTGTTACTGCAACATAAGTTACATGGGGTTGACCAAACTTGCAGAAACATGTTTATTTCTGCTGAAAAACATGTTTTGACACTTTCAGCACACTGGGGTTAAGACCTGAGTGTGTGGGCTCTTCTGAGCCTTGCAGTTACATAGGGATACAGATGTCTGAAAAAACGCGTTTATTTCGGGCTGAAAAACACGTTTTGAAAAGTGAGCTGTTACTGACCCATAACTTACATGGGGCTGACCAAACTTGCAGAAACATGTTTATTTCTGCTGAAAAACACGTTTTTACACTTTCAGCACACTGGGGTTAAGACCTGAGTGTGTGGGCTCTTCTGAGCCTTGCAGTTACATAGGGATACAGCTGTCTGAAAAAACGTGTTTATTTCGGGCTGAAAAACACGTTTTGAAAACTGAGCTGTTACTGCAACATAAGTTACATGGGGTTGACCAAACTTGCAGAAACATGTTTATTTCTGCTGAAAAACATGTTTTGACACTTTCAGCACACTGGGGTTAAGACCTGAGTGTGTGGGCTCTTCTGAGCCTTGCAGTTACATAGGGATACAGCTATCTGAAAAAACGTGTTTATTTCGGGCTGAAAAACACGTTTTGAAAAGTGAGCTGTTACTGCAACATAAGTTACATGGGGTTGACCAAACTTGCAGAAACATGTTTATTTCTGCTGAAAAACATGTTTTGACACTTTCAGCACACTGGGGTTAAGACCTGAGTGTGTGGGCTCTTCTGAGCCTTGCAGTTACATAGGGATACAGCTGTCTGAAAAAACGCGTTTATTTCGGGCTGAAAAACACGTTTTGAAAAGTGAGCTGTTACTGACCCATAACTTACATGGGGCTGACCAAACTTGCAGAAACATGTTTATTTCTGCTGAAAAACACGATTTGACACTTTCAGCACACTGGGGTTAAGACCTGAGTGTGTGGGCTCTTCTGAGCCTTGCAGTTACATAGGGATACAGCTGTCTGAAAAAACGCGTTTATTTCGGGCTGAAAAACACGTTTTGAAAAGTGAGCTGTTACTGCCCCATAAGTTACATGGGGTTGACCAAACTTGCAGAAACATGTTTATTTCTGCTGAAAAACATGTTTTGACACTTTCAGCACACTGGGGTTAAGACCTGAGTGTGTGGGCTCTTCTGAGCCTTGCAGTTACATAGGGATACAGCTGTCTGAAAAAACGCGTTTATTTCGGGCTGAAAAACACGTTTTGAAAAGTGAGCTGTTACTGCAACATAAGTTACATGGGGTTGACCAAACTTGCAGAAACATGTTTATTTCTGCTGAAAAACATGTTTTGACACTTTCAGCACACTGGGGTTAAGACCTGAGTGTGTGGGCTCTTCTGAGCCTTGCAGTTACATAGGGATACAGATGTCTGAAAAAACGCGTTTATTTCGGGCTGAAAAACACGTTTTGAAAAGTGAGCTGTTACTGACCCATAACTTACATGGGGCTGACCAAACTTGCAGAAACATGTTTATTTCTGCTGAAAAACACGATTTGACACTTTCAGCACACTGGGGTTAAGACCTGAGTGTGTGGGCTCTTCTGAGCCTTGCAGTTACATAGGGATACAGCTGTCTGAAAAAACGCGTTTATTTCGGGCTGAAAAACACGTTTTGAAAAGTGAGCTGTTACTGCCCCATAAGTTACATGGGGTTGACCAAACTTGCAGAAACATGTTTATTTCTGCTGAAAATCATGTTTTGACACTTTCAGCACACTGGGGTTAAGACCTGAGTGTGTGGGCTCTTCTGAGCCTTGCAGTTACATAGGGAAACAGATGTCTGAAAAAACGCGTTTATTTCGGGCTGAAAAACACGTTTTGAAAATTGAGCTGTTACTGACCCATAACTTACATGGGGCTGACCAAACTTGCAGAAACATGTTTATTTCTGCTGAAAAACACGTTTTTACACTTTCAGCACACTGGGGTTAAGACCTGAGTGTGTGGGCTCTTCTGAGCCTTGCAGTTACATAGGGATACAGCTGTCTGAAAAAACGTGTTTATTTCGGGCTGAAAAACACGTTTTGAAAAGTGAGCTGTTACTGCAACATAAGTTACATGGGGTTGACCAAACTTGCAGAAACATGTTTATTTCTGCTGAAAAACATGTTTTGACACTTTCAGCACACTGGGGTTAAGACCTGAGTGTGTGGGCTCTTCTGAGCCTTGCAGTTACATAGGGATACAGCTGTCTGAAAAAACGCGTTTATTTCGGGCTGAAAAACACGTTTTGAAAAGTGAGCTGTTACTGCCCCATAAGTTACATGGGGTTGACCAAACTTGCAGAAACATGTTTATTTCTGCTGAAAAACATGTTTTGACACTTTCAGCACACTGGGGTTAAGACCTGAGTGTGTGGGCTGTTCTGAGCCTTGCAGTTACATAGGGATACAGATGTCTGAAAAAACGCGTTTATTTCGGGCTGAAAAACACGTTTTGAAAAGTGAGCTGTTACTGACCCATAACTTACATGGGGCTGACCAAACTTGCAGAAACATGTTTATTTCTGCTGAAAAACACGTTTTTACACTTTCAGCACACTGGGGTTAAGACCTGAGTGTGTGGGCTCTTCTGAGCCTTGCAGTTACATAGGGATACAGCTGTCTGAAAAAACGTGTTTATTTCGGGCTGAAAAACACGTTTTGAAAACTGAGCTGTTACTGCAACATAAGTTACATGGGGTTGACCAAACTTGCAGAAACATGTTTATTTCTGCTGAAAAACATGTTTTGACACTTTCAGCACACTGGGGTTAAGACCTGAGTGTGTGGGCTCTTCTGAGCCTTGCAGTTACATAGGGATACAGATGTCTGAAAAAACGCGTTTATTTCGGGCTGAAAAACACGTTTTGAAAAGTGAGCTGTTACTGACCCATAACTTACATGGGGCTGACCAAACTTGCAGAAACATGTTTATTTCTGCTGAAAAACATGTTTTGACACTTTCAGCACACTGGGGTTAAGACCTGAGTGTGTGGGCTCTTCTGAGCCTTGCAGTTACATAGGGATACAGCTGTCTGAAAAAACGCGTTTATTTCGGGCTGAAAAACACGTTTTGAAAAGTGAGCTGTTACTGACCCATAACTTACATGGGGTTGACCAAACTTGCAGAAACATGTTTATTTCTGCTGAAAAACATGTTTTGACACTTTCAGCACACTGGGGTTAAGACCTGAGTGTGTGGGCTCTTCTGAGCCTTGCAGTTACATAGGGATACAGCTGTCTGAAAAAACGCGTTTATTTCGGGCTGAAAAACACGTTTTGAAAAGTGAGCTGTTACTGACCCATAACTTACATGGGGCTGACCAAACTTGCAGAAACATGTTTATTTCTGCTGAAAAACACGTTTTGACACTTTCAGCACACTGGGGTTAAGACCTGAGTGTGTGGGCTCTTCTGAGCCTTGCAGTTACATAGGGATACAGCTGTCTGAAAAAACGCGTTTATTTCGGGCTGAAAAACACGTTTTGAAAAGTGAGCTGTTACTGCAACATAAGTTACATGGGGTTGACCAAACTTGCAGAAACATGTTTATTTCTGCTGAAAAACATGTTTTGACACTTTCAGCACACTGGGGTTAAGACCTGAGTGTGTGGGCTCTTCTGAGCCTTGCAGTTACATAGGGATACAGATGTCTGAAAAAACGCGTTTATTTCGGGCTGAAAAACACGTTTTGAAAAGTGAGCTGTTACTGACCCATAACTTACATGGGGCTGACCAAACTTGCAGAAACATGTTTATTTCTGCTGAAAAACACGTTTTGACACTTTCAGCACACTGGGGTTAAGACCTGAGTGTGTGGGCTCTTCTGAGCCTTGCAGTTACATAGGGATACAGCTGTCTGAAAAAACGCGTTTATTTCGGGCTGAAAAACACGTTTTGAAAAGTGAGCTGTTACTGCAACATAAGTTACATGGGGTTGACCAAACTTGCAGAAACATGTTTATTTCTGCTGAAAAACATGTTTTGACACTTTCAGCACACTGGGGTTAAGACCTGAGTGTGTGGGCTCTTCTGAGCCTTGCAGTTACATAGGGATACAGATGTCTGAAAAAACGCGTTTATTTCGGGCTGAAAAACACGTTTTGAAAAGTGAGCTGTTACTGACCCATAACTTACATGGGGCTGACCAAACTTGCAGAAACATGTTTATTTCTGCTGAAAAACACGTTTTTACACTTTCAGCACACTGGGGTTAAGACCTGAGTGTGTGGGCTCTTCTGAGCCTTGCAGTTACATAGGGATACAGCTGTCTGAAAAAACGTGTTTATTTCGGGCTGAAAAACACGTTTTGAAAACTGAGCTGTTACTGCAACATAAGTTACATGGGGTTGACCAAACTTGCAGAAACATGTTTATTTCTGCTGAAAAACATGTTTTGACACTTTCAGCACACTGGGGTTAAGACCTGAGTGTGTGGGCTCTTCTGAGCCTTGCAGTTACATAGGGATACAGCTGTCTGAAAAAACGCGTTTATTTCGGGCTGAAAAACACGTTTTGAAAAGTGAGCTGTTACTGACCCATAAGTTACATGGGGTTGACCAAACTTGCAGAAACATGTTTATTTCTGCTGAAAAACATGTTTTGACACTTTCAGCACACTGGGGTTAAGACCTGAGTGTGTGGGCTCTTCTGAGCCTTGCAGTTACATAGGGATACAGCTGTCTGAAAAAACGCGTTTATTTCGGGCTGAAAAACACGTTTTGAAAAGTGAGCTGTTACTGCCCCATAAGATACATGGGGTTGACCAAACTTGCAGAAACATGTTTATTTCTGTTGAAAAACATGTTTTGACACTTTCAGCACACTGGGGTTAAGACCTGAGTGTGTGGGCTCTTCTGAGCCTTGCAGTTACATAGGGATACAGCTGTCTGAAAAAACGTGTTTATTTCGGGCTGAAAAACACGTTTTGAAAAGTGAGCTGTTACTGCAACATAAGTTACATGGGGTTGACCAAACTTGCAGAAACATGTTTATTTCTGCTGAAAAACATGTTTTGACACTTTCAGCACACTGGGGTTAAGACCTGAGTGTGTGGGCTCTTCTGAGCCTTGCAGTTACATAGGGATACAGCTGTCTGAAAAAACGCGTTTATTTCGGGCTGAAAAACACGTTTTGAAAAGTGAGCTGTTACTGACCCATAACTTACATGGGGCTGACCAAACTTGCAGAAACATGTTTATTTCTGCTGAAAAACACGATTTGACACTTTCAGCACACTGGGGTTAAGACCTGAGTGTGTGGGCTCTTTTGAGCCTTGCAGTTACATAGGGATACAGCTGTCTGAAAAAACGTGTTTATTTCGGGCTGAAAAACATGTTTTGAAAAGTGAGCTGTTACTGACCCATAACTTACATGGGGTTGACCAAACTTGCAGAAACATGTTTATTTCTGCTGAAAAACATTTTTTGACACTTTCAGCACACTGGGGTTAAGACCTGAGTGTGTGGGCTCTTCTGAGCCTTGCAGTTACATAGGGATACAGATGTCTGAAAAAACGCGTTTATTTCGGGCTGAAAAACACGTTTTGAAAAGTGAGCTGTTACTGACCCATAACTTACATGGGGCTGACCAAACTTGCAGAAACATGTTTATTTCTGCTGAAAAACACGTTTTTACACTTTCAGCACACTGGGGTTAAGACCTGAGTGTGTGGGCTCTTCTGAGCCTTGCAGTTACATAGGGATACAGCTGTCTGAAAAAACGTGTTTATTTCGGGCTGAAAAACACGTTTTGAAAACTGAGCTGTTACTGCAACATAAGTTACATGGGGTTGACCAAACTTGCAGAAACATGTTTATTTCTGCTGAAAAACATGTTTTGACACTTTCAGCACACTGGGGTTAAGACCTGAGTGTGTGGGCTCTTCTGAGGCTTGCAGTTACATAGGGATACAGCTATCTGAAAAAACGTGTTTATTTCGGGCTGAAAAACACGTTTTGAAAAGTGAGCTGTTACTGCAACATAAGTTACATGGGGTTGACCAAACTTGCAGAAACATGTTTATTTCTGCTGAAAAACATGTTTTGACACTTTCAGCACACTGGGGTTAAGACCTGAGTGTGTGGGCTCTTCTGAGCCTTGCAGTTACCTAGGGATACAGCTGTCTGAAAAAACGCGTTTATTTCGGGCTGAAAAACACGTTTTGAAAAGTGAGCTGTTACTGACCCATAACTTACATGGGGCTGACCAAACTTGCAGAAACATGTTTATTTCTGCTGAAAAACATGTTTTGACACTTTCAGCACACTGGGGTTAAGACCTGAGTGTGTGGGCTCTTCTGAGCCTTGCAGTTACATAGGGATACAGCTGTCTGAAAAAACGCATTTATTTCGGGATGAAAAACACGTTTTGAAAAGTGAGCTGTTACTGCCCCATAAGTTACATGGGGCTGACCAAACTTGCAGAAACATGTTTATTTCTGCTGAAAAACACGTTTTGACACTTTCAGCACACTGGGGTTAAGACCTGAGTGTGTGGGCTCTTCTGAGCCTTGCAGTTACATAGGGATACAGCTGTCTGAAAAAACGCGTTTATTTCGGGCTGAAAAACACGTTTTGAAAAGTGAGCTGTTACTGCAACATAAGTTACATGGGGTTGACCAAACTTGCAGAAACATGTTTATTTCTGCTGAAAAACATGTTTTGACACTTTCAGCACACTGGGGTTAAGACCTGAGTGTGTGGGCTCTTCTGAGCCTTGCAGTTACATAGGGATACAGATGTCTGAAAAAACGCGTTTATTTCGGGCTGAAAAACACGTTTTGAAAAGTGAGCTGTTACTGACCCATAACTTACATGGGGCTGACCAAACTTGCAGAAACATGTTTATTTCTGCTGAAAAACACGTTTTTACACTTTCAGCACACTGGGGTTAAGACCTGAGTGTGTGGGCTCTTCTGAGCCTTGCAGTTACATAGGGATACAGCTGTCTGAAAAAACGTGTTTATTTCGGGCTGAAAAACACGTTTTGAAAACTGAGCTGTTACTGCAACATAAGTTACATGGGGTTGACCAAACTTGCAGAAACATGTTTATTTCTGCTGAAAAACATGTTTTGACACTTTCAGCACACTGGGGTTAAGACCTGAGTGTGTGGGCTCTTCTGAGCCTTGCAGTTACATAGGGATACAGCTATCTGAAAAAACGTGTTTATTTCGGGCTGAAAAACACGTTTTGAAAAGTGAGCTGTTACTGCAACATAAGTTACATGGGGTTGACCAAACTTGCAGAAACATGTTTATTTCTGCTGAAAAACATGTTTTGACACTTTCAGCACACTGGGGTTAAGACCTGAGTGTGTGGGCTCTTCTGAGCCTTGCAGTTACATAGGGATACAGCTGTCTGAAAAAACGCGTTTATTTCGGGCTGAAAAACACGTTTTGAAAAGTGAGCTGTTACTGACCCATAACTTACATGGGGCTGACCAAACTTGCAGAAACATGTTTATTTCTGCTGAAAAACACGATTTGACACTTTCAGCACACTGGGGTTAAGACCTGAGTGTGTGGGCTCTTCTGAGCCTTGCAGTTACATAGGGATACAGCTGTCTGAAAAAACGCGTTTATTTCGGGCTGAAAAACACGTTTTGAAAAGTGAGCTGTTACTGCCCCATAAGTTACATGGGGTTGACCAAACTTGCAGAAACATGTTTATTTCTGCTGAAAAACATGTTTTGACACTTTCAGCACACTGGGGTTAAGACCTGAGTGTGTGGGCTCTTCTGAGCCTTGCAGTTACATAGGGATACAGCTGTCTGAAAAAACGCGTTTATTTCGGGCTGAAAAACACGTTTTGAAAAGTGAGCTGTTACTGACCCATAACTTACATGGGGCTGACCAAACTTGCAGAAACATGTTTATTTCTGCTGAAAAACACGTTTTTACACTTTCAGCACACTGGGGTTAAGACCTGAGTGTGTGGGCTCTTCTGAGCCTTGCAGTTACATAGGGATACAGCTATCTGAAAAAACGTGTTTATTTCGGGCTGAAAAACACGTTTTGAAAAGTGAGCTGTTACTGCAACATAAGTTACATGGGGTTGACCAAACTTGCAGAAACATGTTTATTTCTGCTGAAAAACATGTTTTGACACTTTCAGCACACTGGGGTTAAGACCTGAGTGTGTGGGCTCTTCTGAGCCTTGCAGTTACATAGGGATACAGCTGTCTGAAAAAACGCGTTTATTTCGGGCTGAAAAACACGTTTTGAAAAGTGAGCTGTTACTGACCCATAACTTACATGGGGCTGACCAAACTTGCAGAAACATGTTTATTTCTGCTGAAAAACACGATTTGACACTTTCAGCACACTGGGGTTAAGACCTGAGTGTGTGGGCTCTTCTGAGCCTTGCAGTTACATAGGGATACAGCTGTCTGAAAAAACGCGTTTATTTCGGGCTGAAAAACACGTTTTGAAAAGTGAGCTGTTACTGCCCCATAAGTTACATGGGGTTGACCAAACTTGCAGAAACATGTTTATTTCTGCTGAAAAACATGTTTTGACACTTTCAGCACACTGGGGTTAAGACCTGAGTGTGTGGGCTCTTCTGAGCCTTGCAGTTACATAGGGATACAGCTGTTTGAAAAAACGCGTTTATTTCGGGCTGAAAAACACGTTTTGAAAAGTGAGCTGTTACTGCAACATAAGTTACATGGGGTTGACCAAACTTGCAGAAACATGTTTATTTCTGCTGAAAAACATGTTTTGACACTTTCAGCACACTGGGGTTAAGACCTGAGTGTGTGGGCTCTTCTGAGCCTTGCAGTTACATAGGGATACAGCTGTCTGAAAAAACGCGTTTATTTCGGGCTGAAAAACACGTTTTGAAAAGTGAGCTGTTACTGCCCCATAAGTTACATGGGGTTGACCAAACTTGCAGAAACATGTTTATTTCTGCTGAAAAACATGTTTTGACACTTTCAGCACACTGGGGTTAAGACCTGAGTGTGTGGGCTCTTCTGAGCCTTGCAGTTACATAGGGATACAGCTGTCTGAAAAAACGCGTTTATTTCGGGCTGAAAAACACGTTTTGAAAAGTGAGCTGTTACTGCAACATAAGTTACATGGGGTTGACCAAACTTGCAGAAACATGTTTATTTCTGCTGAAAAACATGTTTTGACACTTTCAGCACACTGGGGTTAAGACCTGAGTGTGTGGGCTCTTCTGAGCCTTGCAGTTACATAGGGATACAGATGTCTGAAAAAACGCGTTTATTTCGGGCTGAAAAACACGTTTTGAAAAGTGAGCTGTTACTGCAACATAAGTTACATGGGGTTGACCAAACTTGCAGAAACATGTTTATTTCTGCTGAAAAACATGTTTTGACACTTTCAGCACACTGGGGTTAAGACCTGAGTGTGTGGGCTCTTCTGAGCCTTGCAGTTACATAGGGATACAGCTGTCTGAAAAAACGCGTTTATTTCGGGCTGAAAAACACGTTTTGAAAAGTGAGCTGTTACTGCAACATAAGTTACATGGGGTTGACCAAACTTGCAGAAACATGTTTATTTCTGCTGAAAAACATGTTTTGACACTTTCAGCACACTGGGGTTAAGACCTGAGTGTGTGGGCTCTTCTGAGCCTTGCAGTTACATAGGGATACAGATGTCTGAAAAAACGCGTTTATTTCGGGCTGAAAAACACGTTTTGAAAAGTGAGCTGTTACTGACCCATAACTTACATGGGGCTGACCAAACTTGCAGAAACATGTTTATTTCTGCTGAAAAACACGATTTGACACTTTCAGCACACTGGGGTTAAGACCTGAGTGTGTGGGCTCTTCTGAGCCTTGCAGTTACATAGGGATACAGCTGTCTGAAAAAACGCGTTTATTTCGGGCTGAAAAACACGTTTTGAAAAGTGAGCTGTTACTGCCCCATAAGTTACATGGGGTTGACCAAACTTGCAGAAACATGTTTATTTCTGCTGAAAATCATGTTTTGACACTTTCAGCACACTGGGGTTAAGACCTGAGTGTGTGGGCTCTTCTGAGCCTTGCAGTTACATAGGGAAACAGATGTCTGAAAAAACGCGTTTATTTCGGGCTGAAAAACACGTTTTGAAAATTGAGCTGTTACTGACCCATAACTTACATGGGGCTGACCAAACTTGCAGAAACATGTTTATTTCTGCTGAAAAACACGTTTTTACACTTTCAGCACACTGGGGTTAAGACCTGAGTGTGTGGGCTCTTCTGAGCCTTGCAGTTACATAGGGATACAGCTGTCTGAAAAGACGTGTTTATTTCGGGCTGAAAAACACGTTTTGAAAAGTGAGCTGTTACTGCCCCATAAGTTACATGGGGTTGACCAAACTTGCAGAAACATGTTTATTTCTGCTGAAAAACATGTTTTGACACTTTCAGCACACTGGGGTTAAGACCTGAGTGTGTGGGCTGTTCTGAGCCTTGCAGTTACATAGGGATACAGATGTCTGAAAAAACGCGTTTATTTCGGGCTGAAAAACACGTTTTGAAAAGTGAGCTGTTACTGACCCATAACTTACATGGGGCTGACCAAACTTGCAGAAACATGTTTATTTCTGCTGAAAAACACGTTTTTACACTTTCAGCACACTGGGGTTAAGACCTGAGTGTGTGGGCTCTTCTGAGCCTTGCAGTTACATAGGGATACAGCTGTCTGAAAAAACGTGTTTATTTCGGGCTGAAAAACACGTTTTGAAAACTGAGCTGTTACTGCAACATAAGTTACATGGGGTTGACCAAACTTGCAGAAACATGTTTATTTCTGCTGAAAAACATGTTTTGACACTTTCAGCACACTGGGGTTAAGACCTGAGTGTGTGGGCTCTTCTGAGCCTTGCAGTTACATAGGGATACAGCTGTCTGAAAAAACGCGTTTATTTCGGGCTGAAAAACACGTTTTGAAAAGTGAGCTGTTACTGACCCATAACTTACATGGGGCTGACCAAACTTGCAGAAACATGTTTATTTCTGCTGAAAAACATGTTTTGACACTTTCAGCACACTGGGGTTAAGACCTGAGTGTGTGGGCTCTTCTGAGCCTTGCAGTTACATAGGGATACAGCTGTCTGAAAAAACGCGTTTATTTCGGGCTGAAAAACACGTTTTGAAAAGTGAGCTGTTACTGCAACATAATTTATATGGGGTTGACCAAACTTGCAGAAACATGTTTATTTCTGCTGAAAAACATGTTTTGACACTTTCAGCACACTGGGGTTAAGACCTGAGTGTGTGGGCTCTTCTGAGCCTTGCAGTTACATAGGGATACAGATGTCTGAAAAAACGCGTTTATTTCGGGCTGAAAAACACGTTTTGAAAAGTGAGCTGTTACTGACCCATAACTTACATGGGGCTGACCAAACTTGCAGAAACATGTTTATTTCTGCTGAAAAACACGTTTTGACACTTTCAGCACACTGGGGTTAAGACCTGAGTGTGTGGGCTCTTCTGAGCCTTGCAGTTACATAGGGATACAGCTGTCTGAAAAAACGCGTTTATTTCGGGCTGAAAAACACGTTTTGAAAAGTGAGCTGTTACTGCAACATAAGTTACATGGGGTTGACCAAACTTGCAGAAACATGTTTATTTCTGCTGAAAAACATGTTTTTACACTTTCAGCACACTGGGGTTAAGACCTGAGTGTGTGGGCTCTTCTGAGCCTTGCAGTTACATAGGGATACAGCTGTCTGAAAAAACGCGTTTATTTCGGGCTGAAAAACACGTTTTGAAAAGTGAGCTGTTACTGCAACATAATTTACATGGGGTTGACCAAACTTGCAGAAACATGTTTATTTCTGCTGAAAAACATGTTTTGACACTTTCAGCACACTGGGGTTAAGACCTGAGTGTGTGGGCTCTTCTGAGCCTTGCAGTTACATAGGGATACAGATGTCTGAAAAAACGCGTTTATTTCGGGCTGAAAAACACGTTTTGAAAAGTGAGCTGTTACTGACCCATAACTTACATGGGGCTGACCAAACTTGCAGAAACATGTTTATTTCTGCTGAAAAACACGTTTTGACACTTTCAGCACACTGGGGTTAAGACCTGAGTGTGTGGGCTCTTCTGAGCCTTGCAGTTACATAGGGATACAGCTGTCTGAAAAAACGCGTTTATTTCGGGCTGAAAAACACGTTTTGAAAAGTGAGCTGTTACTGCAACATAAGTTACATGGGGTTGACCAAACTTGCAGAAACATGTTTATTTCTGCTGAAAAACATGTTTTGACACTTTCAGCACACTGGGGTTAAGACCTGAGTGTGTGGGCTCTTCTGAGCCTTGCAGTTACATAGGGATACAGATGTCTGAAAAAACGCGTTTATTTCGGGCTGAAAAACACGTTTTGAAAAGTGAGCTGTTACTGACCCATAACTTACATGGGGCTGACCAAACTTGCAGAAACATGTTTATTTCTGCTGAAAAACACGTTTTTACACTTTCAGCACACTGGGGTTAAGACCTGAGTGTGTGGGCTCTTCTGAGCCTTGCAGTTACATAGGGATACAGCTGTCTGAAAAAACGTGTTTATTTCGGGCTGAAAAACACGTTTTGAAAACTGAGCTGTTACTGCAACATAAGTTACATGGGGTTGACCAAACTTGCAGAAACATGTTTATTTCTGCTGAAAAACATGTTTTGACACTTTCAGCACACTGGGGTTAAGACCTGAGTGTGTGGGCTCTTCTGAGCCTTGCAGTTACATAGGGATACAGCTGTCTGAAAAAACGCGTTTATTTCGGGCTGAAAAACACGTTTTGAAAAGTGAGCTGTTACTGACCCATAACTTACATGGGGCTGACCAAACTTGCAGAAACATGTTTATTTCTGCTGAAAAACATGTTTTGACACTTTCAGCACACTGGGGTTAAGACCTGAGTGTGTGGGCTCTTCTGAGCCTTGCAGTTACATAGGGATACAGCTGTCTGAAAAAACGCGTTTATTTCGGGCTGAAAAACACGTTTTGAAAAGTGAGCTGTTACTGCCCCATAAGTTACATGGGGTTGACCAAACTTGCAGAAACATGTTTATTTCTGCTGAAAAACATGTTTTGACACTTTCAGCACACTGGGGTTAAGACCTGAGTGTGTGGGCTCTTCTGAGCCTTGCAGTTACATAGGGATACAGCTGTTTGAAAAAACGCGTTTATTTCGGGCTGAAAAACACGTTTTGAAAAGTGAGCTGTTACTGCAACATAAGTTACATGGGGTTGACCAAACTTGCAGAAACATGTTTATTTCTGCTGAAAAACATGTTTTGACACTTTCAGCACACTGGGGTTAAGACCTGAGTGTGTGGGCTCTTCTGAGCCTTGCAGTTACATAGGGATACAGCTGTCTGAAAAAACGCGTTTATTTCGGGCTGAAAAACACGTTTTGAAAAGTGAGCTGTTACTGCCCCATAAGTTACATGGGGTTGACCAAACTTGCAGAAACATGTTTATTTCTGCTGAAAAACATGTTTTGACACTTTCAGCACACTGGGGTTAAGACCTGAGTGTGTGGGCTCTTCTGAGCCTTGCAGTTACATAGGGATACAGCTGTCTGAAAAAACGCGTTTATTTCGGGCTGAAAAACACGTTTTGAAAAGTGAGCTGTTACTGCAACATAAGTTACATGGGGTTGACCAAACTTGCAGAAACATGTTTATTTCTGCTGAAAAACATGTTTTGACACTTTCAGCACACTGGGGTTAAGACCTGAGTGTGTGGGCTCTTCTGAGCCTTGCAGTTACATAGGGATACAGCTGTCTGAAAAAACGCGTTTATTTCGGGCTGAAAAACACGTTTTGAAAAGTGAGCTGTTACTGACCCATAACTTACATGGGGCTGACCAAACTTGCAGAAACATGTTTATTTCTGCTGAAAAACACGATTTGACACTTTCAGCACACTGGGGTTAAGACCTGAGTGTGTGGGCTCTTCTGAGCCTTGCAGTTACATAGGGATACAGCTGTCTGAAAAAACGCGTTTATTTCGGGCTGAAAAACACGTTTTGAAAAGTGAGCTGTTACTGCCCCATAAGTTACATGGGGTTGACCAAACTTGCAGAAACATGTTTATTTCTGCTGAAAATCATGTTTTGACACTTTCAGCACACTGGGGTTAAGACCTGAGTGTGTGGGCTCTTCTGAGCCTTGCAGTTACATAGGGAAACAGATGTCTGAAAAAACGCGTTTATTTCGGGCTGAAAAACACGTTTTGAAAATTGAGCTGTTACTGACCCATAACTTACATGGGGCTGACCAAACTTGCAGAAACATGTTTATTTCTGCTGAAAAACACGTTTTTACACTTTCAGCACACTGGGGTTAAGACCTGAGTGTGTGGGCTCTTCTGAGCCTTGCAGTTACATAGGGATACAGATGTCTGAAAAAACGCGTTTATTTCTGGCTGAAAAACACGTTTTGAAAAGTGAGCTGTTACTGACCCATAACTTACATGGGGCTGACCAAACTTGCAGAAACATGTTTATTTCTGCTGAAAAACACGTTTTTACACTTTCAGCACACTGGGGTTAAGACCTGAGTGTGTGGGCTCTTCTGAGCCTTGCAGTTACATAGGGATACAGCTGTCTGAAAAAACGTGTTTATTTCGGGCTGAAAAACACGTTTTGAAAACTGAGCTGTTACTGCAACATAAGTTACATGGGGTTGACCAAACTTGCAGAAACATGTTTATTTCTGCTGAAAAACATGTTTTGACACTTTCAGCACACTGGGGTTAAGACCTGAGTGTGTGGGCTCTTCTGAGCCTTGCAGTTACATAGGGATACAGCTGTCTGAAAAAACGCGTTTATTTCGGGCTGAAAAACACGTTTTGAAAAGTGAGCTGTTACTGACCCATAACTTACATGTGGCTGACCAAACTTGCAGAAACATGTTTATTTCTGCTGAAAAACATGTTTTGACACTTTCAGCACACTGGGGTTAAGACCTGAGTGTGTGGGCTCTTCTGAGCCTTGCAGTTACATAGGGATACAGCTGTCTGAAAAAACGCGTTTATTTCGGGCTGAAAAACACGTTTTGAAAAGTGAGCTGTTACTGCAACATAATTTACATGGGGTTGACCAAACTTGCAGAAACATGTTTATTTCTGCTGAAAAACATGTTTTGACACTTTCAGCACACTGGGGTTAAGACCTGAGTGTGTGGGCTCTTCTGAGCCTTGCAGTTACATAGGGATACAGATGTCTGAAAAAACGCGTTTATTTCGGGCTGAAAAACACGTTTTGAAAAGTGAGCTGTTACTGACCCATAACTTACATGGGGCTGACCAAACTTGCAGAAACATGTTTATTTCTGCTGAAAAACACGTTTTGACACTTTCAGCACACTGGGGTTAAGACCTGAGTGTGTGGGCTCTTCTGAGCCTTGCAGTTACATAGGGATACAGCTGTCTGAAAAAACGCGTTTATTTCGGGCTGAAAAACACGTTTTGAAAAGTGAGCTGTTACTGCAACATAAGTTACATGGGGTTGACCAAACTTGCAGAAACATGTTTATTTCTGCTGAAAAACATGTTTTTACACTTTCAGCACACTGGGGTTAAGACCTGAGTGTGTGGGCTCTTCTGAGCCTTGCAGTTACATAGGGATACAGCTGTCTGAAAAAACGCGTTTATTTCGGGCTGAAAAACACGTTTTGAAAAGTGAGCTGTTACTGCAACATAATTTACATGGGGTTGACCAAACTTGCAGAAACATGTTTATTTCTGCTGAAAAACATGTTTTGACACTTTCAGCACACTGGGGTTAAGACCTGAGTGTGTGGGCTCTTCTGAGCCTTGCAGTTACATAGGGATACAGATGTCTGAAAAAACGCGTTTATTTCGGGCTGAAAAACACGTTTTGAAAAGTGAGCTGTTACTGACCCATAACTTACATGGGGCTGACCAAACTTGCAGAAACATGTTTATTTCTGCTGAAAAACACGTTTTGACACTTTCAGCACACTGGGGTTAAGACCTGAGTGTGTGGGCTCTTCTGAGCCTTGCAGTTACATAGGGATACAGCTGTCTGAAAAAACGCGTTTATTTCGGGCTGAAAAACACGTTTTGAAAAGTGAGCTGTTACTGCAACATAAGTTACATGGGGTTGACCAAACTTGCAGAAACATGTTTATTTCTGCTGAAAAACATGTTTTGACACTTTCAGCACACTGGGGTTAAGACCTGAGTGTGTGGGCTCTTCTGAGCCTTGCAGTTACATAGGGATACAGATGTCTGAAAAAACGCGTTTATTTCGGGCTGAAAAACACGTTTTGAAAAGTGAGCTGTTACTGACCCATAACTTACATGGGGCTGACCAAACTTGCAGAAACATGTTTATTTCTGCTGAAAAACACGTTTTTACACTTTCAGCACACTGGGGTTAAGACCTGAGTGTGTGGGCTCTTCTGAGCCTTGCAGTTACATAGGGATACAGCTGTCTGAAAAAACGTGTTTATTTCGGGCTGAAAAACACGTTTTGAAAACTGAGCTGTTACTGCAACATAAGTTACATGGGGTTGACCAAACTTGCAGAAACATGTTTATTTCTGCTGAAAAACATGTTTTGACACTTTCAGCACACTGGGGTTAAGACCTGAGTGTGTGGGCTCTTCTGAGCCTTGCAGTTACATAGGGATACAGCTATCTGAAAAAAACGTGTTTATTTCGGGCTGAAAAACACGTTTTGAAAAGTGAGCTGTTACTGACCCATAAGTTACATGGGGTTGACCAAACTTGCAGAAACATGTTTATTTCTGCTGAAAAACATGTTTTGACACTTTCAGCACACTGGGGTTAAGACCTGAGTGTGTGGGCTCTTCTGAGCCTTGCAGTTACATAGGGATACAGCTGTCTGAAAAAACGCGTTTATTTCGGGCTGAAAAACACGTTTTGAAAAGTGAGCTGTTACTGCCCCATAAGATACATGGGGTTGACCAAACTTGCAGAAACATGTTTATTTCTGTTGAAAAACATGTTTTGACACTTTCAGCACACTGGGGTTAAGACCTGAGTGTGTGGGCTCTTCTGAGCCTTGCAGTTACATAGGGATACAGCTGTCTGAAAAAACGTGTTTATTTCGGGCTGAAAAACACGTTTTGAAAAGTGAGCTGTTACTGCAACATAAGTTACATGGGGTTGACCAAACTTGCAGAAACATGTTTATTTCTGCTGAAAAACATGTTTTGACACTTTCAGCACACTGGGGTTAAGACCTGAGTGTGTGGGCTCTTCTGAGCCTTGCAGTTACATAGGGATACAGATGTCTGAAAAAACGCGTTTATTTCGGGCTGAAAAACACGTTTTGAAAAGTGAGCTGTTACTGACCCATAACTTACATGGGGCTGACCAAACTTGCAGAAACATGTTTATTTCTGCTGAAAAACACGTTTTTACACTTTCAGCACACTGGGGTTAAGACCTGAGTGTGTGGGCTCTTCTGAGCCTTGCAGTTACATAGGGATACAGCTGTCTGAAAAAACGTGTTTATTTCGGGCTGAAAAACACGTTTTGAAAACTGAGCTGTTACTGCAACATAAGTTACATGGGGTTGACCAAACTTGCAGAAACATGTTTATTTCTGCTGAAAAACATGTTTTGACACTTTCAGCACACTGGGGTTAAGACCTGAGTGTGTGGGCTCTTCTGAGCCTTGCAGTTACATAGGGATACAGCTATCTGAAAAAAACGTGTTTATTTCGGGCTGAAAAACACGTTTTGAAAAGTGAGCTGTTACTGACCCATAAGTTACATGGGGTTGACCAAACTTGCAGAAACATGTTTATTTCTGCTGAAAAACATGTTTTGACACTTTCAGCACACTGGGGTTAAGACCTGAGTGTGTGGGCTCTTCTGAGCCTTGCAGTTACATAGGGATACAGCTGTCTGAAAAAACGCGTTTATTTCGGGCTGAAAAACACGTTTTGAAAAGTGAGCTGTTACTGCCCCATAAGATACATGGGGTTGACCAAACTTGCAGAAACATGTTTATTTCTGTTGAAAAACATGTTTTGACACTTTCAGCACACTGGGGTTAAGACCTGAGTGTGTGGGCTCTTCTGAGCCTTGCAGTTACATAGGGATACAGCTGTCTGAAAAAACGTGTTTATTTCGGGCTGAAAAACACGTTTTGAAAAGTGAGCTGTTACTGCAACATAAGTTACATGGGGTTGACCAAACTTGCAGAAACATGTTTATTTCTGCTGAAAAACATGTTTTGACACTTTCAGCACACTGGGGTTAAGACCTGAGTGTGTGGGCTCTTCTGAGCCTTGCAGTTACATAGGGATACAGCTGTCTGAAAAAACGCGTTTATTTCGGGCTGAAAAACACGTTTTGAAAAGTGAGCTGTTACTGACCCATAACTTACATGGGGCTGACCAAACTTGCAGAAACATGTTTATTTCTGCTGAAAAACACGATTTGACACTTTCAGCACACTGGGGTTAAGACCTGAGTGTGTGGGCTCTTTTGAGCCTTGCAGTTACATAGGGATACAGCTGTCTGAAAAAACGTGTTTATTTCGGGCTGAAAAACACGTTTTGAAAAGTGAGCTGTTACTGACCCATAACTTACATGGGGTTGACCAAACTTGCAGAAACATGTTTATTTCTGCTGAAAAACATTTTTTGACACTTTCAGCACACTGGGGTTAAGACCTGAGTGTGTGGGCTCTTCTGAGCCTTGCAGTTACATAGGGATACAGATGTCTGAAAAAACGCGTTTATTTCGGGCTGAAAAACACGTTTTGAAAAGTGAGCTGTTACTGACCCATAACTTACATGGGGCTGACCAAACTTGCAGAAACATGTTTATTTCTGCTGAAAAACACGTTTTTACACTTTCAGCACACTGGGGTTAAGACCTGAGTGTGTGGGCTCTTCTGAGCCTTGCAGTTACATAGGGATACAGCTGTCTGAAAAAACGTGTTTATTTCGGGCTGAAAAACACGTTTTGAAAACTGAGCTGTTACTGCAACATAAGTTACATGGGGTTGACCAAACTTGCAGAAACATGTTTATTTCTGCTGAAAAACATGTTTTGACACTTTCAGCACACTGGGGTTAAGACCTGAGTGTGTGGGCTCTTCTGAGGCTTGCAGTTACATAGGGATACAGCTATCTGAAAAAACGTGTTTATTTCGGGCTGAAAAACACGTTTTGAAAAGTGAGCTGTTACTGCAACATAAGTTACATGGGGTTGACCAAACTTGCAGAAACATGTTTATTTCTGCTGAAAAACATGTTTTGACACTTTCAGCACACTGGGGTTAAGACCTGAGTGTGTGGGCTCTTCTGAGCCTTGCAGTTACATAGGGATACAGCTGTCTGAAAAAACGCATTTATTTCGGGATGAAAAACACGTTTTGAAAAGTGAGCTGTTACTGCCCCATAAGTTACATGGGGTTGACCAAACTTGCAGAAACATGTTTATTTCTGCTGAAAAACATGTTTTGACACTTTCAGCACACTGGGGTTAAGACCTGAGTGTGTGGGCTCTTCTGAGCCTTGCAGTTACATAGGGATACAGCTGTCTGAAAAAACGCGTTTATTTCGGGCTGAAAAACACGTTTTGAAAAGTGAGCTGTTACTGACCCATAACTTACATGGGGCTGACCAAACTTGCAGAAACATGTTTATTTCTGCTGAAAAACACGTTTTGACACTTTCAGCACACTGGGGTTAAGACCTGAGTGTGTGGGCTCTTCTGAGCCTTGCAGTTACATAGGGATACAGCTGTCTGAAAAAACGCGTTTATTTCGGGCTGAAAAACACGTTTTGAAAAGTGAGCTGTTACTGCAACATAAGTTACATGGGGTTGACCAAACTTGCAGAAACATGTTTATTTCTGCTGAAAAACATGTTTTGACACTTTCAGCACACTGGGGTTAAGACCTGAGTGTGTGGGCTCTTCTGAGCCTTGCAGTTACATAGGGATACAGATGTCTGAAAAAACGCGTTTATTTCGGGCTGAAAAACACGTTTTGAAAAGTGAGCTGTTACTGACCCATAACTTACATGGGGCTGACCAAACTTGCAGAAACATGTTTATTTCTGCTGAAAAACACGTTTTTACACTTTCAGCACACTGGGGTTAAGACCTGAGTGTGTGGGCTCTTCTGAGCCTTGCAGTTACATAGGGATACAGCTGTCTGAAAAAACGTGTTTATTTCGGGCTGAAAAACACGTTTTGAAAACTGAGCTGTTACTGCAACATAAGTTACATGGGGTTGACCAAACTTGCAGAAACATGTTTATTTCTGCTGAAAAACATGTTTTGACACTTTCAGCACACTGGGGTTAAGACCTGAGTGTGTGGGCTCTTCTGAGCCTTGCAGTTACATAGGGATACAGCTATCTGAAAAAACGTGTTTATTTCGGGCTGAAAAACACGTTTTGAAAAGTGAGCTGTTACTGCAACATAAGTTACATGGGGTTGACCAAACTTGCAGAAACATGTTTATTTCTGCTGAAAAACATGTTTTGACACTTTCAGCACACTGGGGTTAAGACCTGAGTGTGTGGGCTCTTCTGAGCCTTGCAGTTACATAGGGATACAGCTGTCTGAAAAAACGCGTTTATTTCGGGCTGAAAAACACGTTTTGAAAAGTGAGCTGTTACTGACCCATAACTTACATGGGGCTGACCAAACTTGCAGAAACATGTTTATTTCTGCTGAAAAACACGATTTGACACTTTCAGCACACTGGGGTTAAGACCTGAGTGTGTGGGCTCTTCTGAGCCTTGCAGTTACATAGGGATACAGCTGTCTGAAAAAACGCGTTTATTTCGGGCTGAAAAACACGTTTTGAAAAGTGAGCTGTTACTGCCCCATAAGTTACATGGGGTTGACCAAACTTGCAGAAACATGTTTATTTCTGCTGAAAAACATGTTTTGACACTTTCAGCACACTGGGGTTAAGACCTGAGTGTGTGGGCTCTTCTGAGCCTTGCAGTTACATAGGGATACAGCTGTCTGAAAAAACGTGTTTATTTCGGGCTGAAAAACACGTTTTGAAAAGTGAGCTGTTACTGCAACATAAGTTACATGGGGTTGACCAAACTTGCAGAAACATGTTTATTTCTGCTGAAAAACATGTTTTGACACTTTCAGCACACTGGGGTTAAGACCTGAGTGTGTGGGCTCTTCTGAGCCTTGCAGTTACATAGGGATACAGATGTCTGAAAAAACGCGTTTATTTCGGGCTGAAAAACACGTTTTGAAAAGTGAGCTGTTACTGACCCATAACTTACATGGGGCTGACCAAACTTGCAGAAACATGTTTATTTCTGCTGAAAAACATGTTTTGACACTTTCAGCACACTGGGGTTAAGACCTGAGTGTGTGGGCTCTTCTGAGCCTTGCAGTTACATAGGGATACAGCTGTCTGAAAAAACGCGTTTATTTCGGGCTGAAAAACACGTTTTGAAAAGTGAGCTGTTACTGACCCATAACTTACATGGGGCTGACCAAACTTGCAGAAACATGTTTATTTCTGCTGAAAAACACGTTTTGACACTTTCAGCACACTGGGGTTAAGACCTGAGTGTGTGGGCTCTTCTGAGCCTTGCAGTTACATAGGGATACAGCTGTCTGAAAAAACGCGTTTATTTCGGGCTGAAAAACACGTTTTGAAAAGTGAGCTGTTACTGCAACATAAGTTACATGGGGTTGACCAAACTTGCAGAAACATGTTTATTTCTGCTGAAAAACATGTTTTGACACTTTCAGCACACTGGGGTTAAGACCTGAGTGTGTGGGCTCTTCTGAGCCTTGCAGTTACATAGGGATACAGATGTCTGAAAAAACGCGTTTATTTCGGGCTGAAAAACACGTTTTGAAAAGTGAGCTGTTACTGACCCATAACTTACATGGGGCTGACCAAACTTGCAGAAACATGTTTATTTCTGCTGAAAAACACGTTTTTACACTTTCAGCACACTGGGGTTAAGACCTGAGTGTGTGGGCTCTTCTGAGCCTTGCAGTTACATAGGGATACAGCTGTCTGAAAAAACGTGTTTATTTCGGGCTGAAAAACACGTTTTGAAAACTGAGCTGTTACTGCAACATAAGTTACATGGGGTTGACCAAACTTGCAGAAACATGTTTATTTCTGCTGAAAAACATGTTTTGACACTTTCAGCACACTGGGGTTAAGACCTGAGTGTGTGGGCTCTTCTGAGCCTTGCAGTTACATAGGGATACAGCTATCTGAAAAAAACGTGTTTATTTCGGGCTGAAAAACACGTTTTGAAAAGTGAGCTGTTACTGACCCATAAGTTACATGGGGTTGACCAAACTTGCAGAAACATGTTTATTTCTGCTGAAAAACATGTTTTGACACTTTCAGCACACTGGGGTTAAGACCTGAGTGTGTGGGCTCTTCTGAGCCTTGCAGTTACATAGGGATACAGCTGTCTGAAAAAACGCGTTTATTTCGGGCTGAAAAACACGTTTTGAAAAGTGAGCTGTTACTGCCCCATAAGATACATGGGGTTGACCAAACTTGCAGAAACATGTTTATTTCTGTTGAAAAACATGTTTTGACACTTTCAGCACACTGGGGTTAAGACCTGAGTGTGTGGGCTCTTCTGAGCCTTGCAGTTACATAGGGATACAGCTGTCTGAAAAAACGCGTTTATTTCGGGCTGAAAAACACGTTTTGAAAAGTGAGCTGTTACTGACCCATAACTTACATGGGGCTGACCAAACTTGCAGAAACATGTTTATTTCTGCTGAAAAACACGATTTGACACTTTCAGCACACTGGGGTTAAGACCTGAGTGTGTGGGCTCTTTTGAGCCTTGCAGTTACATAGGGATACAGCTGTCTGAAAAAACGTGTTTATTTCGGGCTGAAAAACACGTTTTGAAAAGTGAGCTGTTACTGACCCATAACTTACATGGGGTTGACCAAACTTGCAGAAACATGTTTATTTCTGCTGAAAAACATTTTTTGACACTTTCAGCACACTGGGGTTAAGACCTGAGTGTGTGGGCTCTTCTGAGCCTTGCAGTTACATAGGGATACAGATGTCTGAAAAAACGCGTTTATTTCGGGCTGAAAAACACGTTTTGAAAAGTGAGCTGTTACTGACCCATAACTTACATGGGGCTGACCAAACTTGCAGAAACATGTTTATTTCTGCTGAAAAACACGTTTTTACACTTTCAGCACACTGGGGTTAAGACCTGAGTGTGTGGGCTCTTCTGAGCCTTGCAGTTACATAGGGATACAGCTGTCTGAAAAAACGTGTTTATTTCGGGCTGAAAAACACGTTTTGAAAACTGAGCTGTTACTGCAACATAAGTTACATGGGGTTGACCAAACTTGCAGAAACATGTTTATTTCTGCTGAAAAACATGTTTTGACACTTTCAGCACACTGGGGTTAAGACCTGAGTGTGTGGGCTCTTCTGAGGCTTGCAGTTACATAGGGATACAGCTATCTGAAAAAACGTGTTTATTTCGGGCTGAAAAACACGTTTTGAAAAGTGAGCTGTTACTGCAACATAAGTTACATGGGGTTGACCAAACTTGCAGAAACATGTTTATTTCTGCTGAAAAACATGTTTTGACACTTTCAGCACACTGGGGTTAAGACCTGAGTGTGTGGGCTCTTCTGAGCCTTGCAGTTACATAGGGATACAGCTGTCTGAAAAAACGCGTTTATTTCGGGCTGAAAAACACGTTTTGAAAAGTGAGCTGTTACTGCCCCATAAGTTACATGGGGTTGACCAAACTTGCAGAAACATGTTTATTTCTGCTGAAAAACATGTTTTGACACTTTCAGCACACTGGGGTTAAGACCTGAGTGTGTGGGCTCTTCTGAGCCTTGCAGTTACATAGGGATACAGCTGTCTGAAAAAACGCGTTTATTTCGGGCTGAAAAACACGTTTTGAAAAGTGAGCTGTTACTGACCCATAACTTACATGGGGCTGACCAAACTTGCAGAAACATGTTTATTTCTGCTGAAAAACACGTTTTGACACTTTCAGCACACTGGGGTTAAGACCTGAGTGTGTGGGCTCTTCTGAGCCTTGCAGTTACATAGGGATACAGCTGTCTGAAAAAACGCGTTTATTTCGGGCTGAAAAACACGTTTTGAAAAGTGAGCTGTTACTGCAACATAAGTTACATGGGGTTGACCAAACTTGCAGAAACATGTTTATTTCTGCTGAAAAACATGTTTTGACACTTTCAGCACACTGGGGTTAAGACCTGAGTGTGTGGGCTCTTCTGAGCCTTGCAGTTACATAGGGATACAGCTGTTTGAAAAAACGCGTTTATTTCGGGCTGAAAAACACGTTTTGAAAAGTGAGCTGTTACTGCAACATAAGTTACATGGGGTTGACCAAACTTGCAGAAACATGTTTATTTCTGCTGAAAAACATGTTTTGACACTTTCAGCACACTGGGGTTAAGACCTGAGTGTGTGGGCTCTTCTGAGCCTTGCAGTTACATAGGGATACAGCTGTCTGAAAAAACGCGTTTATTTCGGGCTGAAAAACACGTTTTGAAAAGTGAGCTGTTACTGCCCCATAAGTTACATGGGGTTGACCAAACTTGCAGAAACATGTTTATTTCTGCTGAAAAACATGTTTTGACACTTTCAGCACACTGGGGTTAAGACCTGAGTGTGTGGGCTCTTCTGAGCCTTGCAGTTACATAGGGATACAGCTGTCTGAAAAAACGCGTTTATTTCGGGCTGAAAAACACGTTTTGAAAAGTGAGCTGTTACTGCAACATAAGTTACATGGGGTTGACCAAACTTGCAGAAACATGTTTATTTCTGCTGAAAAACATGTTTTGACACTTTCAGCACACTGGGGTTAAGACCTGAGTGTGTGGGCTCTTCTGAGCCTTGCAGTTACATAGGGATACAGATGTCTGAAAAAACGCGTTTATTTCGGGCTGAAAAACACGTTTTGAAAAGTGAGCTGTTACTGACCCATAACTTACATGGGGCTGACCAAACTTGCAGAAACATGTTTATTTCTGCTGAAAAACACGATTTGACACTTTCAGCACACTGGGGTTAAGACCTGAGTGTGTGGGCTCTTCTGAGCCTTGCAGTTACATAGGGATACAGCTGTCTGAAAAAACGCGTTTATTTCGGGCTGAAAAACACGTTTTGAAAAGTGAGCTGTTACTGCCCCATAAGTTACATGGGGTTGACCAAACTTGCAGAAACATGTTTATTTCTGCTGAAAAACATGTTTTGACACTTTCAGCACACTGGGGTTAAGACCTGAGTGTGTGGGCTCTTCTGAGCCTTGCAGTTACATAGGGATACAGCTGTCTGAAAAAACGTGTTTATTTCGGGCTGAAAAACACGTTTTGAAAAGTGAGCTGTTACTGCAACATAAGTTACATGGGGTTGACCAAACTTGCAGAAACATGTTTATTTCTGCTGAAAAACATGTTTTGACACTTTCAGCACACTGGGGTTAAGACCTGAGTGTGTGGGCTCTTCTGAGCCTTGCAGTTACATAGGGATACAGATGTCTGAAAAAACGCGTTTATTTCGGGCTGAAAAACACGTTTTGAAAAGTGAGCTGTTACTGACCCATAACTTACATGGGGCTGACCAAACTTGCAGAAACATGTTTATTTCTGCTGAAAAACATGTTTTGACACTTTCAGCACACTGGGGTTAAGACCTGAGTGTGTGGGCTCTTCTGAGCCTTGCAGTTACATAGGGATACAGCTGTCTGAAAAAACGCGTTTATTTCGGGCTGAAAAACACGTTTTGAAAAGTGAGCTGTTACTGACCCATAACTTACATGGGGCTGACCAAACTTGCAGAAACATGTTTATTTCTGCTGAAAAACACGTTTTGACACTTTCAGCACACTGGGGTTAAGACCTGAGTGTGTGGGCTCTTCTGAGCCTTGCAGTTACATAGGGATACAGCTGTCTGAAAAAACGCGTTTATTTCGGGCTGAAAAACACGTTTTGAAAAGTGAGCTGTTACTGCAACATAAGTTACATGGGGTTGACCAAACTTGCAGAAACATGTTTATTTCTGCTGAAAAACATGTTTTGACACTTTCAGCACACTGGGGTTAAGACCTGAGTGTGTGGGCTCTTCTGAGCCTTGCAGTTACATAGGGATACAGATGTCTGAAAAAACGCGTTTATTTCGGGCTGAAAAACACGTTTTGAAAAGTGAGCTGTTACTGACCCATAACTTACATGGGGCTGACCAAACTTGCAGAAACATGTTTATTTCTGCTGAAAAACACGTTTTTACACTTTCAGCACACTGGGGTTAAGACCTGAGTGTGTGGGCTCTTCTGAGCCTTGCAGTTACATAGGGATACAGCTGTCTGAAAAAACGTGTTTATTTCGGGCTGAAAAACACGTTTTGAAAACTGAGCTGTTACTGCAACATAAGTTACATGGGGTTGACCAAACTTGCAGAAACATGTTTATTTCTGCTGAAAAACATGTTTTGACACTTTCAGCACACTGGGGTTAAGACCTGAGTGTGTGGGCTCTTCTGAGCCTTGCAGTTACATAGGGATACAGCTATCTGAAAAAAACGTGTTTATTTCGGGCTGAAAAACACGTTTTGAAAAGTGAGCTGTTACTGACCCATAAGTTACATGGGGTTGACCAAACTTGCAGAAACATGTTTATTTCTGCTGAAAAACATGTTTTGACACTTTCAGCACACTGGGGTTAAGACCTGAGTGTGTGGGCTCTTCTGAGCCTTGCAGTTACATAGGGATACAGCTGTCTGAAAAAACGCGTTTATTTCGGGCTGAAAAACACGTTTTGAAAAGTGAGCTGTTACTGCCCCATAAGATACATGGGGTTGACCAAACTTGCAGAAACATGTTTATTTCTGTTGAAAAACATGTTTTGACACTTTCAGCACACTGGGGTTAAGACCTGAGTGTGTGGGCTCTTCTGAGCCTTGCAGTTACATAGGGATACAGCTGTCTGAAAAAACGCGTTTATTTCGGGCTGAAAAACACGTTTTGAAAAGTGAGCTGTTACTGACCCATAACTTACATGGGGCTGACCAAACTTGCAGAAACATGTTTATTTCTGCTGAAAAACACGATTTGACACTTTCAGCACACTGGGGTTAAGACCTGAGTGTGTGGGCTCTTTTGAGCCTTGCAGTTACATAGGGATACAGCTGTCTGAAAAAACGTGTTTATTTCGGGCTGAAAAACACGTTTTGAAAAGTGAGCTGTTACTGACCCATAACTTACATGGGGTTGACCAAACTTGCAGAAACATGTTTATTTCTGCTGAAAAACATTTTTTGACACTTTCAGCACACTGGGGTTAAGACCTGAGTGTGTGGGCTCTTCTGAGCCTTGCAGTTACATAGGGATACAGATGTCTGAAAAAACGCGTTTATTTCGGGCTGAAAAACACGTTTTGAAAAGTGAGCTGTTACTGACCCATAACTTACATGGGGCTGACCAAACTTGCAGAAACATGTTTATTTCTGCTGAAAAACACGTTTTTACACTTTCAGCACACTGGGGTTAAGACCTGAGTGTGTGGGCTCTTCTGAGCCTTGCAGTTACATAGGGATACAGCTGTCTGAAAAAACGTGTTTATTTCGGGCTGAAAAACACGTTTTGAAAACTGAGCTGTTACTGCAACATAAGTTACATGGGGTTGACCAAACTTGCAGAAACATGTTTATTTCTGCTGAAAAACATGTTTTGACACTTTCAGCACACTGGGGTTAAGACCTGAGTGTGTGGGCTCTTCTGAGGCTTGCAGTTACATAGGGATACAGCTATCTGAAAAAACGTGTTTATTTCGGGCTGAAAAACACGTTTTGAAAAGTGAGCTGTTACTGCAACATAAGTTACATGGGGTTGACCAAACTTGCAGAAACATGTTTATTTCTGCTGAAAAACATGTTTTGACACTTTCAGCACACTGGGGTTAAGACCTGAGTGTGTGGGCTCTTCTGAGCCTTGCAGTTACATAGGGATACAGCTGTCTGAAAAAACGCGTTTATTTCGGGCTGAAAAACACGTTTTGAAAAGTGAGCTGTTACTGCCCCATAAGTTACATGGGGTTGACCAAACTTGCAGAAACATGTTTATTTCTGCTGAAAAACATGTTTTGACACTTTCAGCACACTGGGGTTAAGACCTGAGTGTGTGGGCTCTTCTGAGCCTTGCAGTTACATAGGGATACAGCTGTCTGAAAAAACGCGTTTATTTCGGGCTGAAAAACACGTTTTGAAAAGTGAGCTGTTACTGACCCATAACTTACATGGGGCTGACCAAACTTGCAGAAACATGTTTATTTCTGCTGAAAAACACGTTTTGACACTTTCAGCACACTGGGGTTAAGACCTGAGTGTGTGGGCTCTTCTGAGCCTTGCAGTTACATAGGGATACAGCTGTCTGAAAAAACGCGTTTATTTCGGGCTGAAAAACACGTTTTGAAAAGTGAGCTGTTACTGCAACATAAGTTACATGGGGTTGACCAAACTTGCAGAAACATGTTTATTTCTGCTGAAAAACATGTTTTGACACTTTCAGCACACTGGGGTTAAGACCTGAGTGTGTGGGCTCTTCTGAGCCTTGCAGTTACATAGGGATACAGCTGTTTGAAAAAACGCGTTTATTTCGGGCTGAAAAACACGTTTTGAAAAGTGAGCTGTTACTGCAACATAAGTTACATGGGGTTGACCAAACTTGCAGAAACATGTTTATTTCTGCTGAAAAACATGTTTTGACACTTTCAGCACACTGGGGTTAAGACCTGAGTGTGTGGGCTCTTCTGAGCCTTGCAGTTACATAGGGATACAGCTGTCTGAAAAAACGCGTTTATTTCGGGCTGAAAAACACGTTTTGAAAAGTGAGCTGTTACTGCCCCATAAGTTACATGGGGTTGACCAAACTTGCAGAAACATGTTTATTTCTGCTGAAAAACATGTTTTGACACTTTCAGCACACTGGGGTTAAGACCTGAGTGTGTGGGCTCTTCTGAGCCTTGCAGTTACATAGGGATACAGCTGTCTGAAAAAACGCGTTTATTTCGGGCTGAAAAACACGTTTTGAAAAGTGAGCTGTTACTGCAACATAAGTTACATGGGGTTGACCAAACTTGCAGAAACATGTTTATTTCTGCTGAAAAACATGTTTTGACACTTTCAGCACACTGGGGTTAAGACCTGAGTGTGTGGGCTCTTCTGAGCCTTGCAGTTACATAGGGATACAGATGTCTGAAAAAACGCGTTTATTTCGGGCTGAAAAACACGTTTTGAAAAGTGAGCTGTTACTGACCCATAACTTACATGGGGCTGACCAAACTTGCAGAAACATGTTTATTTCTGCTGAAAAACACGATTTGACACTTTCAGCACACTGGGGTTAAGACCTGAGTGTGTGGGCTCTTCTGAGCCTTGCAGTTACATAGGGATACAGCTGTCTGAAAAAACGCGTTTATTTCGGGCTGAAAAACACGTTTTGAAAAGTGAGCTGTTACTGCCCCATAAGTTACATGGGGTTGACCAAACTTGCAGAAACATGTTTATTTCTGCTGAAAATCATGTTTTGACACTTTCAGCACACTGGGGTTAAGACCTGAGTGTGTGGGCTCTTCTGAGCCTTGCAGTTACATAGGGAAACAGATGTCTGAAAAAACGCGTTTATTTCGGGCTGAAAAACACGTTTTGAAAATTGAGCTGTTACTGACCCATAACTTACATGGGGCTGACCAAACTTGCAGAAACATGTTTATTTCTGCTGAAAAACACGTTTTTACACTTTCAGCACACTGGGGTTAAGACCTGAGTGTGTGGGCTCTTCTGAGCCTTGCAGTTACATAGGGATACAGCTGTCTGAAAAAACGTGTTTATTTCGGGCTGAAAAACACGTTTTGAAAAGTGAGCTGTTACTGCAACATAAGTTACATGGGGTTGACCAAACTTGCAGAAACATGTTTATTTCTGCTGAAAAACATGTTTTGACACTTTCAGCACACTGGGGTTAAGACCTGAGTGTGTGGGCTCTTCTGAGCCTTGCAGTTACATAGGGATACAGCTGTCTGAAAAAACGCGTTTATTTCGGGCTGAAAAACACGTTTTGAAAAGTGAGCTGTTACTGCCCCATAAGTTACATGGGGTTGACCAAACTTGCAGAAACATGTTTATTTCTGCTGAAAAACATGTTTTGACACTTTCAGCACACTGGGGTTAAGACCTGAGTGTGTGGGCTGTTCTGAGCCTTGCAGTTACATAGGGATACAGATGTCTGAAAAAACGCGTTTATTTCGGGCTGAAAAACACGTTTTGAAAAGTGAGCTGTTACTGACCCATAACTTACATGGGGCTGACCAAACTTGCAGAAACATGTTTATTTCTGCTGAAAAACACGTTTTTACACTTTCAGCACACTGGGGTTAAGACCTGAGTGTGTGGGCTCTTCTGAGCCTTGCAGTTACATAGGGATACAGCTGTCTGAAAAAACGTGTTTATTTCGGGCTGAAAAACACGTTTTGAAAACTGAGCTGTTACTGCAACATAAGTTACATGGGGTTGACCAAACTTGCAGAAACATGTTTATTTCTGCTGAAAAACATGTTTTGACACTTTCAGCACACTGGGGTTAAGACCTGAGTGTGTGGGCTCTTCTGAGCCTTGCAGTTACATAGGGATACAGATGTCTGAAAAAACGCGTTTATTTCGGGCTGAAAAACACGTTTTGAAAAGTGAGCTGTTACTGACCCATAACTTACATGGGGCTGACCAAACTTGCAGAAACATGTTTATTTCTGCTGAAAAACATGTTTTGACACTTTCAGCACACTGGGGTTAAGACCTGAGTGTGTGGGCTCTTCTGAGCCTTGCAGTTACATAGGGATACAGCTGTCTGAAAAAACGCGTTTATTTCGGGCTGAAAAACACGTTTTGAAAAGTGAGCTGTTACTGCAACATAAGTTACATGGGGTTGACCAAACTTGCAGAAACATGTTTATTTCTGCTGAAAAACATGTTTTGACACTTTCAGCACACTGGGGTTAAGACCTGAGTGTGTGGGCTCTTCTGAGCCTTGCAGTTACATAGGGATACAGATGTCTGAAAAAACGCGTTTATTTCGGGCTGAAAAACACGTTTTGAAAAGTGAGCTGTTACTGACCCATAACTTACATGGGGCTGACCAAACTTGCAGAAACATGTTTATTTCTGCTGAAAAACACGATTTGACACTTTCAGCACACTGGGGTTAAGACCTGAGTGTGTGGGCTCTTCTGAGCCTTGCAGTTACATAGGGATACAGATGTCTGAAAAAACGCGTTTATTTCGGGCTGAAAAACACGTTTTGAAAACTGAGCTGTTACTGACCCATAACTTACATGGGGTTGACCAAACTTGCAGAAACATGTTTATTTCTGCTGAAAAACATGTTTTGACACTTTCAGCACACTGGGGTTAAGACCTGAGTGTGTGGGCTCTTCTGAGCCTTGCAGTTACATAGGGATACAGATGTCTGAAAAAACGCGTTTATTTCGGGCTGAAAAACACGTTTTGAAAAGTGAGCTGTTACTGACCCATAACTTACATGGGGCTGACCAAACTTGCAGAAACATGTTTATTTCTGCTGAAAAACATGTTTTGACACTTTCAGCACACTGGGGTTAAGACCTGAGTGTGTGGGCTCTTCTGAGCCTTGCAGTTACATAGGGATACAGCTGTCTGAAAAAACGCGTTTATTTCGGACTGAAAAACACGTTTTGAAAAGTGAGCTGTTACTGCAACATAAGTTACATGGGGTTGACCAAACTTGCAGAAACATGTTTATTTCTGCTGAAAAACATGTTTTGACACTTTCAGCACACTGGGGTTAAGACCTGAGTGTGTGGGCTCTTCTGAGCCTTGCAGTTACATAGGGATACAGATGTCTGAAAAAACGCGTTTATTTCGGGCTGAAAAACACGTTTTGAAAAGTGAGCTGTTACTGACCCATAACTTACATGGGGTTGACCAAACTTGCAGAAACATGTTTATTTCTGCTGAAAAACATGTTTTGACACTTTCAGCACACTGGGGTTAAGACCTGAGTGTGTGGGCTCTTCTGAGCCTTGCAGTTACATAGGGATACAGCTGTCTGAAAAAACGCGTTTATTTCGGGCTGAAAAACACGTTTTGAAAAGTGAGCTGTTACTGACCCATAACTTACATGGGGCTGACCAAACTTGCAGAAACATGTTTATTTCTGCTGAAAAACACGTTTTTACACTTTCAGCACACTGGGGTTAAGACCTGAGTGTGTGGGCTCTTCTGAGCCTTGCAGTTACATAGGGATACAGATGTCTGAAAAAACGCGTTTATTTCGGGCTGAAAAACACGTTTTGAAAAGTGAGCTGTTACTGACCCATAACTTACATGGGGCTGACCAAACTTGCAGAAACATGTTTATTTCTGCTGAAAAACACGATTTGACACTTTCAGCACACTGGGGTTAAGACCTGAGTGTGTGGGCTCTTCTGAGCCTTGTAGTTACATAGGGATACAGATGTCTGAAAAAACGCGTTTATTTCGGGCTGAAAAACACGTTTTGAAAACTGAGCTGTTACTGACCCATAACTTACATGGGGTTGACCAAACTTGCAGAAACATGTTTATTTCTGCTGAAAAACATGTTTTGACACTTTCAGCACACTGGGGTTAAGACCTGAGTGTGTGGGCTCTTCTGAGCCTTGCAGTTACATAGGGATACAGATGTCTGAAAAAACGCGTTTATTTCGGGCTGAAAAACACGTTTTGAAAAGTGAGCTGTTACTGACCCATAACTTACATGGGGCTGACCAAACTTGCAGAAACATGTTTATTTCTGCTGAAAAACATGTTTTGACACTTTCAGCACACTGGGGTTAAGACCTGAGTGTGTGGGCTCTTCTGAGCCTTGCAGTTACATAGGGATACAGCTGTCTGAAAAAACGCGTTTATTTCGGACTGAAAAACACGTTTTGAAAACTGAGCTGTTACTGCAACATAAGTTACATGGGGTTGACCAAACTTGCAGAAACATGTTTATTTCTGCTGAAAAACATGTTTTGACACTTTCAGCACACTGGGGTTAAGACCTGAGTGTGTGGGCTCTTCTGAGCCTTGCAGTTACATAGGGATACAGATGTCTGAAAAAACGCGTTTATTTCGGGCTGAAAAACACGTTTTGAAAAGTGAGCTGTTACTGCCCCATAAGTTACATGGGGTTGACCAAACTTGCAGAAACATGTTTATTTCTGCTGAAAAACATGTTTTGACACTTTCAGCACACTGGGGTTAAGACCTGAGTGTGTGGGCTCTTCTGAGCCTTGCAGTTACATAGGGATACAGATGTCTGAAAAAACGCGTTTATTTCAGGCTGAAAAACACGTTTTGAAAAGTGAGCTGTTACTGACCCATAACTTACATGGGGCTGACCAAACTTGCAGAAACATGTTTATTTCTGCTGAAAAACACGTTTTTACACTTTCAGCACACTGGGGTTAAGACCTGAGTGTGTGGGCTCTTCTGAGCCTTGCAGTTACATAGGGATACAGCTGTCTGAAAAAAACGTGTTTATTTCGGGCTGAAAAACACGTTTTGAAAACTGAGCTGTTACTGCAACATAAGTTACATGGGGTTGACCAAACTTGCAGAAACATGTTTATTTCTGCTGAAAAACATGTTTTGACACTTTCAGCACACTGGGGTTAAGACCTGAGTGTGTGGGCTCTTCTGAGCCTTGCAGTTACATAGGGATACAGATGTCTGAAAAAACGCGTTTATTTCGGGCTGAAAAACACGTTTTGAAAAGTGAGCTGTTACTGACCCATAACTTACATGGGGCTGACCAAACTTGCAGAAACATGTTTATTTCTGCTGAAAAACACGTTTTTACACTTTCAGCACACTGGGGTTAAGACCTGAGTGTGTGGGCTCTTCTGAGCCTTGCAGTTACATAGGGATACAGCTGTCTGAAAAAACGTGTTTATTTCGGGCTGAAAAACACGTTTTGAAAACTGAGCTGTTACTGCAACATAAGTTACATGGGGTTGACCAAACTTGCAGAAACATGTTTATTTCTGCTGAAAAACATGTTTTGACACTTTCAGCACACTGGGGTTAAGACCTGAGTGTGTGGGCTCTTCTGAGCCTTGCAGTTACATAGGGATACAGCTATCTGAAAAAACGTGTTTATTTCGGGCTGAAAAACACGTTTTGAAAAGTGAGCTGTTACTGCAACATAAGTTACATGGGGTTGACCAAACTTGCAGAAACATGTTTATTTCTGCTGAAAAACATGTTTTGACACTTTCAGCACACTGGGGTTAAGACCTGAGTGTGTGGGCTCTTCTGAGCCTTGCAGTTACATAGGGATACAGATGTCTGAAAAAACGCGTTTATTTCGGGCTGAAAAACACGTTTTGAAAAGTGAGCTGTTACTGACCCATAACTTACATGGGGCTGACCAAACTTGCAGAAACATGTTTATTTCTGCTGAAAAACACGTTTTTACACTTTCAGCACACTGGGGTTAAGACCTGAGTGTGTGGGCTCTTCTGAGCCTTGCAGTTACATAGGGATACAGCTGTCTGAAAAAAACGTGTTTATTTCGGGCTGAAAAACACGTTTTGAAAACTGAGCTGTTACTGCAACATAAGTTACATGGGGTTGACCAAACTTGCAGAAACATGTTTATTTCTGCTGAAAAACATGTTTTGACACTTTCAGCACACTGGGGTTAAGACCTGAGTGTGTGGGCTCTTCTGAGCCTTGCAGTTACATAGGGATACAGATGTCTGAAAAAACGCGTTTATTTCGGGCTGAAAAACACGTTTTGAAAAGTGAGCTGTTACTGACCCATAACTTACATGGGGCTGACCAAACTTGCAGAAACATGTTTATTTCTGCTGAAAAACACGTTTTTACACTTTCAGCACACTGGGGTTAAGACCTGAGTGTGTGGGCTCTTCTGAGCCTTGCAGTTACATAGGGATACAGCTGTCTGAAAAAACGTGTTTATTTCGGGCTGAAAAACACGTTTTGAAAACTGAGCTGTTACTGCAACATAAGTTACATGGGGTTGACCAAACTTGCAGAAACATGTTTATTTCTGCTGAAAAACATGTTTTGACACTTTCAGCACACTGGGGTTAAGACCTGAGTGTGTGGGCTCTTCTGAGCCTTGCAGTTACATAGGGATACAGCTATCTGAAAAAACGTGTTTATTTCGGGCTGAAAAACACGTTTTGAAAAGTGAGCTGTTACTGCAACATAAGTTACATGGGGTTGACCAAACTTGCAGAAACATGTTTATTTCTGCTGAAAAACATGTTTTGACACTTTCAGCACACTGGGGTTAAGACCTGAGTGTGTGGGCTCTTCTGAGCCTTGCAGTTACATAGGGATACAGCTGTCTGAAAAAACGCGTTTATTTCGGGCTGAAAAACACGTTTTGAAAAGTGAGCTGTTACTGACCCATAACTTACATGGGGCTGACCAAACTTGCAGAAACATGTTTATTTCTGCTGAAAAACACGATTTGACACTTTCAGCACACTGGGGTTAAGACCTGAGTGTGTGGGCTCTTCTGAGCCTTGCAGTTACATAGGGATACATCTGTCTGAAAAAACGCGTTTATTTCGGGCTGAAAAACACGTTTTGAAAACTGAGCTGTTACTGCAACATAAGTTACATGGGGTTGACCAAACTTGCAGAAACATGTTTATTTCTGCTGAAAAACATGTTTTGACACTTTCAGCACACTGGGGTTAAGACCTGAGTGTGTGGGCTCTTCTGAGCCTTGCAGTTACATAGGGATACAGATGTCTGAAAAAACGCGTTTATTTCGGGCTGAAAAACACGTTTTGAAAAGTGAGCTGTTACTGACCCATAACTTACATGGGGCTGACCAAACTTGCAGAAACATGTTTATTTCTGCTGAAAAACACGTTTTTACACTTTCAGCACACTGGGGTTAAGACCTGAGTGTGTGGGCTCTTCTGAGCCTTGCAGTTACATAGGGATACAGCTGTCTGAAAAAACGTGTTTATTTCGGGCTGAAAAACACGTTTTGAAAACTGAGCTGTTACTGCAACATAAGTTACATGGGGTTGACCAAACTTGCAGAAACATGTTTATTTCTGCTGAAAAACATGTTTTGACACTTTCAGCACACTGGGGTTAAGACCTGAGTGTGTGGGCTCTTCTGAGCCTTGCAGTTACATAGGGATACAGCTATCTGAAAAAACGTGTTTATTTCGGGCTGAAAAACACGTTTTGAAAAGTGAGCTGTTACTGCAACATAAGTTACATGGGGTTGACCAAACTTGCAGAAACATGTTTATTTCTGCTGAAAAACATGTTTTGACACTTTCAGCACACTGGGGTTAAGACCTGAGTGTGTGGGCTCTTCTGAGCCTTGCAGTTACATAGGGATACAGATGTCTGAAAAAACGCGTTTATTTCGGGCTGAAAAACACGTTTTGAAAAGTGAGCTGTTACTGACCCATAACTTACATGGGGCTGACCAAACTTGCAGAAACATGTTTATTTCTGCTGAAAAACACGTTTTTACACTTTCAGCACACTGGGGTTAAGACCTGAGTGTGTGGGCTCTTCTGAGCCTTGCAGTTACATAGGGATACAGCTGTCTGAAAAAAACGTGTTTATTTCGGGCTGAAAAACACGTTTTGAAAACTGAGCTGTTACTGCAACATAAGTTACATGGGGTTGACCAAACTTGCAGAAACATGTTTATTTCTGCTGAAAAACATGTTTTGACACTTTCAGCACACTGGGGTTAAGACCTGAGTGTGTGGGCTCTTCTGAGCCTTGCAGTTACATAGGGATACAGATGTCTGAAAAAACGCGTTTATTTCGGGCTGAAAAACACGTTTTGAAAAGTGAGCTGTTACTGACCCATAACTTACATGGGGCTGACCAAACTTGCAGAAACATGTTTATTTCTGCTGAAAAACACGTTTTTACACTTTCAGCACACTGGGGTTAAGACCTGAGTGTGTGGGCTCTTCTGAGCCTTGCAGTTACATAGGGATACAGCTGTCTGAAAAAACGTGTTTATTTCGGGCTGAAAAACACGTTTTGAAAACTGAGCTGTTACTGCAACATAAGTTACATGGGGTTGACCAAACTTGCAGAAACATGTTTATTTCTGCTGAAAAACATGTTTTGACACTTTCAGCACACTGGGGTTAAGACCTGAGTGTGTGGGCTCTTCTGAGCCTTGCAGTTACATAGGGATACAGCTATCTGAAAAAACGTGTTTATTTCGGGCTGAAAAACACGTTTTGAAAAGTGAGCTGTTACTGCAACATAAGTTACATGGGGTTGACCAAACTTGCAGAAACATGTTTATTTCTGCTGAAAAACATGTTTTGACACTTTCAGCACACTGGGGTTAAGACCTGAGTGTGTGGGCTCTTCTGAGCCTTGCAGTTACATAGGGATACAGCTGTCTGAAAAAACGCGTTTATTTCGGGCTGAAAAACACGTTTTGAAAAGTGAGCTGTTACTGACCCATAACTTACATGGGGCTGACCAAACTTGCAGAAACATGTTTATTTCTGCTGAAAAACACGATTTGACACTTTCAGCACACTGGGGTTAAGACCTGAGTGTGTGGGCTCTTCTGAGCCTTGCAGTTACATAGGGATACATCTGTCTGAAAAAACGCGTTTATTTCGGGCTGAAAAACACGTTTTGAAAAGTGAGCTGTTACTGCCCCATAAGTTACATGGGGTTGACCAAACTTGCAGAAACATGTTTATTTCTGCTGAAAAACATGTTTTGACACTTTCAGCACACTGGGGTTAAGACCTGAGTGTGTGGGCTCTTCTGAGCCTTGCAGTTACATAGGGATACAGCTGTTTGAAAAAACGCGTTTATTTCGGGCTGAAAAACACGTTTTGAAAAGTGAGCTGTTACTGCAACATAAGTTACATGGGGTTGACCAAACTTGCAGAAACATGTTTATTTCTGCTGAAAAACATGTTTTGACACTTTCAGCACACTGGGGTTAAGACCTGAGTGTGTGGGCTCTTCTGAGCCTTGCAGTTACATAGGGATACAGCTGTCTGAAAAAACGCGTTTATTTCGGGCTGAAAAACACGTTTTGAAAAATGAGCTGTTACTGCCCCATAAGTTACATGGGGTTGACCAAACTTGCAGAAACATGTTTATTTCTGCTGAAAAACATGTTTTGACACTTTCAGCACACTGGGGTTAAGACCTGAGTGTGTGGGCTCTTCTGAGCCTTGCAGTTACATAGGGATACAGCTGTCTGAAAAAACGCGTTTATTTCGGGCTGAAAAACACGTTTTGAAAAGTGAGCTGTTACTGCAACATAAGTTACATGGGGTTGACCAAACTTGCAGAAACATGTTTATTTCTGCTGAAAAACATGTTTTGACACTTTCAGCACACTGGGGTTAAGACCTGAGTGTGTGGGCTCTTCTGAGCCTTGCAGTTACATAGGGATACAGATGTCTGAAAAAACGCGTTTATTTCGGGCTGAAAAACACGTTTTGAAAAGTGAGCTGTTACTGACCCATAACTTACATGGGGCTGACCAAACTTGCAGAAACATGTTTATTTCTGCTGAAAAACACGATTTGACACTTTCAGCACACTGGGGTTAAGACCTGAGTGTGTGGGCTCTTCTGAGCCTTGCAGTTACATAGGGATACAGCTGTCTGAAAAAACGCGTTTATTTCGGGCTGAAAAACACGTTTTGAAAAGTGAGCTGTTACTGCCCCATAAGTTACATGGGGTTGACCAAACTTGCAGAAACATGTTTATTTCTGCTGAAAATCATGTTTTGACACTTTCAGCACACTGGGGTTAAGACCTGAGTGTGTGGGCTCTTCTGAGCCTTGCAGTTACATAGGGAAACAGATGTCTGAAAAAACGCGTTTATTTCGGGCTGAAAAACACGTTTTGAAAATTGAGCTGTTACTGACCCATAACTTACATGGGGCTGACCAAACTTGCAGAAACATGTTTATTTCTGCTGAAAAACACGTTTTTACACTTTCAGCACACTGGGGTTAAGACCTGAGTGTGTGGGCTCTTCTGAGCCTTGCAGTTACATAGGGATACAGCTGTCTGAAAAAACGTGTTTATTTCGGGCTGAAAAACACGTTTTGAAAAGTGAGCTGTTACTGCAACATAAGTTACATGGGGTTGACCAAACTTGCAGAAACATGTTTATTTCTGCTGAAAAACATGTTTTGACACTTTCAGCACACTGGGGTTAAGACCTGAGTGTGTGGGCTCTTCTGAGCCTTGCAGTTACATAGGGATACAGCTGTCTGAAAAAACGTGTTTATTTCGGGCTGAAAAACACGTTTTGAAAACTGAGCTGTTACTGCAACATAAGTTACATGGGGTTGACCAAACTTGCAGAAACATGTTTATTTCTGCTGAAAAACATGTTTTGACACTTTCAGCACACTGGGGTTAAGACCTGAGTGTGTGGGCTGTTCTGAGCCTTGCAGTTACATAGGGATACAGATGTCTGAAAAAACGCGTTTATTTCGGGCTGAAAAACACGTTTTGAAAAGTGAGCTGTTACTGACCCATAACTTACATGGGGCTGACCAAACTTGCAGAAACATGTTTATTTCTGCTGAAAAACACGTTTTTACACTTTCAGCACACTGGGGTTAAGACCTGAGTGTGTGGGCTCTTCTGAGCCTTGCAGTTACATAGGGATACAGCTGTCTGAAAAAACGTGTTTATTTCGGGCTGAAAAACACGTTTTGAAAACTGAGCTGTTACTGCAACATAAGTTACATGGGGTTGACCAAACTTGCAGAAACATGTTTATTTCTGCTGAAAAACATGTTTTGACACTTTCAGCACACTGGGGTTAAGACCTGAGTGTGTGGGCTCTTCTGAGCCTTGCAGTTACATAGGGATACAGCTATCTGAAAAAACGTGTTTATTTCGGGCTGAAAAACACGTTTTGAAAAGTGAGCTGTTACTGCAACATAAGTTACATGGGGTTGACCAAACTTGCAGAAACATGTTTATTTCTGCTGAAAAACATGTTTTGACACTTTCAGCACACTGGGGTTAAGACCTGAGTGTGTGGGCTCTTCTGAGCCTTGCAGTTACATAGGGATACAGCTGTCTGAAAAAACGCGTTTATTTCGGGCTGAAAAACACGTTTTGAAAAGTGAGCTGTTACTGACCCATAACTTACATGGGGCTGACCAAACTTGCAGAAACATGTTTATTTCTGCTGAAAAACACGATTTGACACTTTCAGCACACTGGGGTTAAGACCTGAGTGTGTGGGCTCTTCTGAGCCTTGCAGTTACATAGGGATACATCTGTCTGAAAAAACGCGTTTATTTCGGGCTGAAAAACACGTTTTGAAAAGTGAGCTGTTACTGCCCCATAAGTTACATGGGGTTGACCAAACTTGCAGAAACATGTTTATTTCTGCTGAAAAACATGTTTTGACACTTTCAGCACACTGGGGTTAAGACCTGAGTGTGTGGGCTCTTCTGAGCCTTGCAGTTACATAGGGATACAGCTGTTTGAAAAAACGCGTTTATTTCGGGCTGAAAAACACGTTTTGAAAAGTGAGCTGTTACTGCAACATAAGTTACATGGGGTTGACCAAACTTGCAGAAACATGTTTATTTCTGCTGAAAAACATGTTTTGACACTTTCAGCACACTGGGGTTAAGACCTGAGTGTGTGGGCTCTTCTGAGCCTTGCAGTTACATAGGGATACAGCTGTCTGAAAAAACGCGTTTATTTCGGGCTGAAAAACACGTTTTGAAAAATGAGCTGTTACTGCCCCATAAGTTACATGGGGTTGACCAAACTTGCAGAAACATGTTTATTTCTGCTGAAAAACATGTTTTGACACTTTCAGCACACTGGGGTTAAGACCTGAGTGTGTGGGCTCTTCTGAGCCTTGCAGTTACATAGGGATACAGCTGTCTGAAAAAACGCGTTTATTTCGGGCTGAAAAACACGTTTTGAAAAGTGAGCTGTTACTGCAACATAAGTTACATGGGGTTGACCAAACTTGCAGAAACATGTTTATTTCTGCTGAAAAACATGTTTTGACACTTTCAGCACACTGGGGTTAAGACCTGAGTGTGTGGGCTCTTCTGAGCCTTGCAGTTACATAGGGATACAGATGTCTGAAAAAACGCGTTTATTTCGGGCTGAAAAACACGTTTTGAAAAGTGAGCTGTTACTGACCCATAACTTACATGGGGCTGACCAAACTTGCAGAAACATGTTTATTTCTGCTGAAAAACACGATTTGACACTTTCAGCACACTGGGGTTAAGACCTGAGTGTGTGGGCTCTTCTGAGCCTTGCAGTTACATAGGGATACAGCTGTCTGAAAAAACGCGTTTATTTCGGGCTGAAAAACACGTTTTGAAAAGTGAGCTGTTACTGCCCCATAAGTTACATGGGGTTGACCAAACTTGCAGAAACATGTTTATTTCTGCTGAAAATCATGTTTTGACACTTTCAGCACACTGGGGTTAAGACCTGAGTGTGTGGGCTCTTCTGAGCCTTGCAGTTACATAGGGAAACAGATGTCTGAAAAAACGCGTTTATTTCGGGCTGAAAAACACGTTTTGAAAATTGAGCTGTTACTGACCCATAACTTACATGGGGCTGACCAAACTTGCAGAAACATGTTTATTTCTGCTGAAAAACACGTTTTTACACTTTCAGCACACTGGGGTTAAGACCTGAGTGTGTGGGCTCTTCTGAGCCTTGCAGTTACATAGGGATACAGCTGTCTGAAAAAACGTGTTTATTTCGGGCTGAAAAACACGTTTTGAAAAGTGAGCTGTTACTGCAACATAAGTTACATGGGGTTGACCAAACTTGCAGAAACATGTTTATTTCTGCTGAAAAACATGTTTTGACACTTTCAGCACACTGGGGTTAAGACCTGAGTGTGTGGGCTCTTCTGAGCCTTGCAGTTACATAGGGATACAGCTGTCTGAAAAAACGCGTTTATTTTGGGCTGAAAAACACGTTTTGAAAAGTGAGCTGTTACTGCCCCATAAGTTACATGGGGTTGACCAAACTTGCAGAAACATGTTTATTTCTGCTGAAAAACATGTTTTGACACTTTCAGCACACTGGGGTTAAGACCTGAGTGTGTGGGCTGTTCTGAGCCTTGCAGTTACATAGGGATACAGATGTCTGAAAAAACGCGTTTATTTCGGGCTGAAAAACACGTTTTGAAAAGTGAGCTGTTACTGACCCATAACTTACATGGGGCTGACCAAACTTGCAGAAACATGTTTATTTCTGCTGAAAAACACGTTTTTACACTTTCAGCACACTGGGGTTAAGACCTGAGTGTGTGGGCTCTTCTGAGCCTTGCAGTTACATAGGGATACAGCTGTCTGAAAAAACGTGTTTATTTCGGGCTGAAAAACACGTTTTGAAAACTGAGCTGTTACTGCAACATAAGTTACATGGGGTTGACCAAACCTGCAGAAACATGTTTATTTCTGCTGAAAAACATGTTTTGACACTTTCAGCACACTGGGGTTAAGACCTGAGTGTGTGGGCTCTTCTGAGCCTTGCAGTTACATAGGGATACAGATGTCTGAAAAAACGCGTTTATTTCGGGCTGAAAAACACGTTTTGAAAAGTGAGCTGTTACTGACCCATAACTTACATGGGGCTGACCAAACTTGCAGAAACATGTTTATTTCTGCTGAAAAACATGTTTTGACACTTTCAGCACACTGGGGTTAAGACCTGAGTGTGTGGGCTCTTCTGAGCCTTGCAGTTACATAGGGATACAGCTGTCTGAAAAAACGCGTTTATTTCGGGCTGAAAAACACGTTTTGAAAAGTGAGCTGTTACTGCAACATAAGTTACATGGGGTTGACCAAACTTGCAGAAACATGTTTATTTCTGCTGAAAAACATGTTTTGACACTTTCAGCACACTGGGGTTAAGACCTGAGTGTGTGGGCTCTTCTGAGCCTTGCAGTTACATAGGGATACAGATGTCTGAAAAAACGCGTTTATTTCGGGCTGAAAAACACGTTTTGAAAAGTGAGCTGTTACTGACCCATAACTTACATGGGGCTGACCAAACTTGCAGAAACATGTTTATTTCTGCTGAAAAACACGATTTGACACTTTCAGCACACTGGGGTTAAGACCTGAGTGTGTGGGCTCTTCTGAGCCTTGCAGTTACATAGGGATACAGATGTCTGAAAAAACGCGTTTATTTCGGGCTGAAAAACACGTTTTGAAAACTGAGCTGTTACTGACCCATAACTTACATGGGGTTGACCAAACTTGCAGAAACATGTTTATTTCTGCTGAAAAACATGTTTTGACACTTTCAGCACACTGGGGTTAAGACCTGAGTGTGTGGGCTCTTCTGAGCCTTGCAGTTACATAGGGATACAGATGTCTGAAAAAACGCGTTTATTTCGGGCTGAAAAACACGTTTTGAAAAGTGAGCTGTTACTGACCCATAACTTACATGGGGCTGACCAAACTTGCAGAAACATGTTTATTTCTGCTGAAAAACATGTTTTGACACTTTCAGCACACTGGGGTTAAGACCTGAGTGTGTGGGCTCTTCTGAGCCTTGCAGTTACATAGGGATACAGCTGTCTGAAAAAACGCGTTTATTTCGGACTGAAAAACACGTTTTGAAAACTGAGCTGTTACTGCAACATAAGTTACATGGGGTTGACCAAACTTGCAGAAACATGTTTATTTCTGCTGAAAAACATGTTTTGACACTTTCAGCACACTGGGGTTAAGACCTGAGTGTGTGGGCTCTTCTGAGCCTTGCAGTTACATAGGGATACAGATGTCTGAAAAAACGCGTTTATTTCGGGCTGAAAAACACGTTTTGAAAAGTGAGCTGTTACTGCCCCATAAGTTACATGGGGTTGACCAAACTTGCAGAAACATGTTTATTTCTGCTGAAAAACATGTTTTGACACTTTCAGCACACTGGGGTTAAGACCTGAGTGTGTGGGCTCTTCTGAGCCTTGCAGTTACATAGGGATACAGATGTCTGAAAAAACGCGTTTATTTCGGGCTGAAAAACACGTTTTGAAAAGTGAGCTGTTACTGACCCATAACTTACATGGGGCTGACCAAACTTGCAGAAACATGTTTATTTCTGCTGAAAAACACGTTTTTACACTTTCAGCACACTGGGGTTAAGACCTGAGTGTGTGGGCTCTTCTGAGCCTTGCAGTTACATAGGGATACAGCTGTCTGAAAAAACGCGTTTATTTCGGGCTGAAAAACACGTTTTGAAAAGTGAGCTGTTACTGCCCCATAAGTTACATGGGGCTGACCAAACTTGCAGAAACATGTTTATTTCTGCTGAAAAACATGTTTTGACACTTTCAGCACACTGGGGTTAAGACCTGAGTGTGTGGGCTCTTCTGAGCCTTGCAGTTACATAGGGATACAGCTGTCTGAAAAAACGCGTTTATTTCGGGCTGAAAAACACGTTTTGAAAAGTGAGCTGTTACTGACCCATAACTTACATGGGGCTGACCAAACTTGCAGAAACATGTTTATTTCTGCTGAAAAACATGTTTTGACACTTTCAGCACACTGGGGTTAAGACCTGAGTGTGTGGGCTCTTCTGAGCCTTGCAGTTACATAGGGATACAGCTGTCTGAAAAAACGCGTTTATTTCGGGCTGAAAAACACGTTTTGAAAAGTGAGCTGTTACTGTAACATAAGTTACATGGGGTTGACCAAACTTGCAGAAACATGTTTATTTCTGCTGAAAAACATGTTTTGACACTTTCAGCACACTGGGGTTAAGACCTGAGTGTGTGGGCTCTTCTGAGCCTTGCAGTTACATAGGGATACAGATGTCTGAAAAAACGCGTTTATTTCGGGCTGAAAAACACGTTTTGAAAAGTGAGCTGTTACTGACCCATAACTTACATGGGGCTGACCAAACTTGCAGAAACATGTTTATTTCTGCTGAAAAACACGATTTGACACTTTCAGCACACTGGGGTTAAGACCTGAGTGTGTGGGCTCTTCTGAGCCTTGCAGTTACATAGGGATACAGATGTCTGAAAAAACGCGTTTATTTCGGGCTGAAAAACACGTTTTGAAAACTGAGCTGTTACTGACCCATAACTTACATGGGGTTGACCAAACTTGCAGAAACATGTTTATTTCTGCTGAAAAACATGTTTTGACACTTTCAGCACACTGGGGTTAAGACCTGAGTGTGTGGGCTCTTCTGAGCCTTGCAGTTACATAGGGATACAGATGTCTGAAAAAACGCGTTTATTTCGGACTGAAAAACACGTTTTGAAAACTGAGCTGTTACTGCAACATAAGTTACATGGGGTTGACCAAACTTGCAGAAACATGTTTATTTCTGCTGAAAAACATGTTTTGACACTTTCAGCACACTGGGGTTAAGACCTGAGTGTGTGGGCTCTTCTGAGCCTTGCAGTTACATAGGGATACAGATGTCTGAAAAAACGCGTTTATTTCGGGCTGAAAAACACGTTTTGAAAAGTGAGCTGTTACTGACCCATAACTTACATGGGGCTGACCAAACTTGCAGAAACATGTTTATTTCTGCTGAAAAACACGTTTTTACACTTTCAGCACACTGGGGTTAAGACCTGAGTGTGTGGGCTCTTCTGAGCCTTGCAGTTACATAGGGATACAGCTGTCTGAAAAAACGTGTTTATTTCGGGCTGAAAAACACGTTTTGAAAACTGAGCTGTTACTGCAACATAAGTTACATGGGGTTGACCAAACTTGCAGAAACATGTTTATTTCTGCTGAAAAACATGTTTTGACACTTTCAGCACACTGGGGTTAAGACCTGAGTGTGTGGGCTCTTCTGAGCCTTGCAGTTACATAGGGATACAGCTGTCTGAAAAAACGCGTTTATTTCGGGCTGAAAAACACGTTTTGAAAAGTGAGCTGTTACTGCCCCATAAGTTACATGGGGTTGACCAAACTTGCAGAAACATGTTTATTTCTGCTGAAAAACATGTTTTGACACTTTCAGCACACTGGGGTTAAGACCTGAGTGTGTGGGCTCTTCTGAGCCTTGCAGTTACATAGGGATACAGATGTCTGAAAAAACGCGTTTATTTCGGGCTGAAAAACACGTTTTGAAAAGTGAGCTGTTACTGACCCATAACTTACATGGGGCTGACCAAACTTGCAGAAACATGTTTATTTCTGCTGAAAAACACGTTTTGACACTTTCAGCACACTGGGGTTAAGACCTGAGTGTGTGGGCTCTTCTGAGCCTTGCAGTTACATAGGGATACAGCTGTCTGAAAAAACGCGTTTATTTCGGGCTGAAAAACACGTTTTGAAAAGTGAGCTGTTACTGCAACATAAGTTACATGGGGTTGACCAAACTTGCAGAAACATGTTTATTTCTGCTGAAAAACATGTTTTGACACTTTCAGCACACTGGGGTTAAGACCTGAGTGTGTGGGCTCTTCTGAGCCTTGCAGTTACATAGGGATACAGATGTCTGAAAAAACGCGTTTATTTCGGGCTGAAAAACACGTTTTGAAAAGTGAGCTGTTACTGACCCATAACTTACATGGGGCTGACCAAACTTGCAGAAACATGTTTATTTCTGGTGAAAAACACGATTTGACACTTTCAGCACACTGGGGTTAAGACCTGAGTGTGTGGGCTCTTCTGAGCCTTGCAGTTACATAGGGATACAGCTGTCTGAAAAAACGCGTTTATTTCGGGCTGAAAAACACGTTTTGAAAAGTGAGCTGTTACTGCCCCATAAGTTACATGGGGTTGACCAAACTTGCAGAAACATGTTTATTTCTGCTGAAAATCATGTTTTGACACTTTCAGCACACTGGGGTTAAGACCTGAGTGTGTGGGCTCTTCTGAGCCTTGCAGTTACATAGGGATACAGATGTCTGAAAAAACGCGTTTATTTCGGGCTGAAAAACACGTTTTGAAAAGTGAGCTGTTACTGCCCCATAAGTTACATGGGGCTGACCAAACTTGCAGAAACGTTTATTTCTGCTGAAAAACATGTTTTGACACTTTCAGCACACTGGGGTTAAGACCTGAGTGTGTGGGCTCTTCTGAGCCTTGCAGTTACATAGGGATACAGCTGTCTGAAAAAACGCGTTTATTTCGGGCTGAAAAACACGTTTTGAAAAGTTAGCTGTTACTGCAACATAAGTTACATGGGGTTGACCAAACTTGCAGAAACATGTTTATTTCTGCTGAAAAACATGTTTTGACACTTTCAGCACACTGGGGTTAAGACCTGAGTGTGTGGGCTCTTCTGAGCCTTGCAGTTACATAGGGATACAGCTGTCTGAAAAAACGCGTTTATTTCGGGCTGAAAAACACGTTTTGAAAAGTGAGCTGTTACTGCCCCATAAGTTACATGGGGTTGACCAAACTTGCAGAAACATGTTTATTTCTGCTGAAAAACATGTTTTGACACTTTCAGCACACTGGGGTTAAGACCTGAGTGTGTGGGCTCTTCTGAGCCTTGCAGTTACATAGGGATACAGATGTCTGAAAAAACGCGTTTATTTCGGGCTGAAAAACACGTTTTGAAAAGTGAGCTGTTACTGACCCATAACTTACATGGGGCTGACCAAACTTGCAGAAACATGTTTATTTCTGCTGAAAAACACGTTTTGACACTTTCAGCACACTGGGGTTAAGACCTGAGTGTGTGGGCTCTTCTGAGCCTTGCAGTTACATAGGGATACAGCTGTCTGAAAAAACGCGTTTATTTCGGGCTGAAAAACACGTTTTGAAAAGTGAGCTGTTACTGCAACATAAGTTACATGGGGTTGACCAAACTTGCAGAAACATGTTTATTTCTGCTGAAAAACATGTTTTGACACTTTCAGCACACTGGGGTTAAGACCTGAGTGTGTGGGCTCTTCTGAGCCTTGCAGTTACATAGGGATACAGCTGTCTGAAAAAACGCGTTTATTTTGGGCTGAAAAACACGTTTTGAAAAGTGAGCTGTTACGCCCCATAAGTTACATGGGGTTGACCAAACTTGCATAAACATGTTTATTTCTGCTGAAAAACATGTTTTGACACTTTCAGCACACTGGGGTTAAGACCTGAGTGTGTGGGCTCTTCTGAGCCTTGCAGTTACATAGGGATACAGATGTCTGAAAAAACGCGTTTATTTCGGGCTGAAAAACACGTTTTGAAAAGTGAGCTGTTACTGACCCATAACTTACATGGGGCTGACCAAACTTGCAGAAACATGTTTATTTCTGCTGAAAAACACGATTTGACACTTTCAGCACACTGGGGTTAAGACCTGAGTGTGTGGGCTCTTCTGAGCCTTGCAGTTACATAGGGATACAGATGTCTGAAAAAACGCGTTTATTTCGGGCTGAAAAACACGTTTTGAAAAGTGAGCTGTTACTGACCCATAACTTACATGGGGCTGACCAAACTTGCAGAAACATGTTTATTTCTGCTGAAAAACACGTTTTTACACTTTCAGCACACTGGGGTTAAGACCTGAGTGTGTGGGCTCTTCTGAGCCTTGCAGTTACATAGGGATACAGCTGTCTGAAAAAACGTGTTTATTTCGGGCTGAAAAACACGTTTTGAAAACTGAGCTGTTACTGCAACATAAGTTACATGGGGTTGACCAAACTTGCAGAAACATGTTTATTTCTGCTGAAAAACATGTTTTGACACTTTCAGCACACTGGGGTTAAGACCTGAGTGTGTGGGCTCTTCTGAGCCTTGCAGTTACATAGGGATACAGCTGTCTGAAAAAACGCGTTTATTTCGGGCTGAAAAACACGTTTTGAAAAGTGAGCTGTTACTGCCCCATAAGTTACATGGGGTTGACCAAACTTGCAGAAACATGTTTATTTCTGCTGAAAAACATGTTTTGACACTTTCAGCACACTGGGGTTAAGACCTGAGTGTGTGGGCTCTTCTGAGCCTTGCAGTTACATAGGGATACAGATGTCTGAAAAAACGCGTTTATTTCGGGCTGAAAAACACGTTTTGAAAAGTGAGCTGTTACTGACCCATAACTTACATGGGGCTGACCAAACTTGCAGAAACATGTTTATTTCTGCTGAAAAACACGTTTTGACACTTTCAGCACACTGGGGTTAAGACCTGAGTGTGTGGGCTCTTCTGAGCCTTGCAGTTACATAGGGATACAGCTGTCTGAAAAAACGCGTTTATTTCGGGCTGAAAAACACGTTTTGAAAAGTGAGCTGTTACTGCAACATAAGTTACATGGGGTTGACCAAACTTGCAGAAACATGTTTATTTCTGCTGAAAAACATGTTTTGACACTTTCAGCACACTGGGGTTAAGACCTGAGTGTGTGGGCTCTTCTGAGCCTTGCAGTTACATAGGGATACAGATGTCTGAAAAAACGCGTTTATTTCGGGCTGAAAAACACGTTTTGAAAAGTGAGCTGTTACTGACCCATAACTTACATGGGGCTGACCAAACTTGCAGAAACATGTTTATTTCTGGTGAAAAACACGATTTGACACTTTCAGCACACTGGGGTTAAGACCTGAGTGTGTGGGCTCTTCTGAGCCTTGCAGTTACATAGGGATACAGCTGTCTGAAAAAACGCGTTTATTTCGGGCTGAAAAACACGTTTTGAAAAGTGAGCTGTTACTGCCCCATAAGTTACATGGGGTTGACCAAACTTGCAGAAACATGTTTATTTCTGCTGAAAATCATGTTTTGACACTTTCAGCACACTGGGGTTAAGACCTGAGTGTGTGGGCTCTTCTGAGCCTTGCAGTTACATAGGGATACAGATGTCTGAAAAAACGCGTTTATTTCGGGCTGAAAAACACGTTTTGAAAAGTGAGCTGTTACTGCCCCATAAGTTACATGGGGTTGACCAAACTTGAAGAAACGTTTATTTCTGCTGAAAAACATGTTTTGACACTTTCAGCACACTGGGGTTAAGACCTGAGTGTGTGGGCTCTTCTGAGCCTTGCAGTTACATAGGGATACAGCTGTCTGAAAAAACGCGTTTATTTCGGGCTGAAAAACACGTTTTGAAAAGTTAGCTGTTACTGCAACATAAGTTACATGGGGTTGACCAAACTTGCAGAAACATGTTTATTTCTGCTGAAAAACATGTTTTGACACTTTCAGCACACTGGGGTTAAGACCTGAGTGTGTGGGCTCTTCTGAGCCTTGCAGTTACATAGGGATACAGCTGTCTGAAAAAACGCGTTTATTTCGGGCTGAAAAACACGTTTTGAAAAGTGAGCTGTTACTGCCCCATAAGTTACATGGGGTTGACCAAACTTGCAGAAACATGTTTATTTCTGCTGAAAAACATGTTTTGACACTTTCAGCACACTGGGGTTAAGACCTGAGTGTGTGGGCTCTTCTGAGCCTTGCAGTTACATAGGGATACAGATGTCTGAAAAAACGCGTTTATTTCGGGCTGAAAAACACGTTTTGAAAAGTGAGCTGTTACTGACCCATAACTTACATGGGGCTGACCAAACTTGCAGAAACATGTTTATTTCTGCTGAAAAACACGTTTTGACACTTTCAGCACACTGGGGTTAAGACCTGAGTGTGTGGGCTCTTCTGAGCCTTGCAGTTACATAGGGATACAGCTGTCTGAAAAAACGCGTTTATTTCGGGCTGAAAAACACGTTTTGAAAAGTGAGCTGTTACTGCAACATAAGTTACATGGGGTTGACCAAACTTGCAGAAACATGTTTATTTCTGCTGAAAAACATGTTTTGACACTTTCAGCACACTGGGGTTAAGACCTGAGTGTGTGGGCTCTTCTGAGCCTTGCAGTTACATAGGGATACAGCTGTCTGAAAAAACGCGTTTATTTTGGGCTGAAAAACACGTTTTGAAAAGTGAGCTGTTACGCCCCATAAGTTACATGGGGTTGACCAAACTTGCATAAACATGTTTATTTCTGCTGAAAAACATGTTTTGACACTTTCAGCACACTGGGGTTAAGACCTGAGTGTGTGGGCTCTTCTGAGCCTTGCAGTTACATAGGGATACAGATGTCTGAAAAAACGCGTTTATTTCGGGCTGAAAAACACGTTTTGAAAAGTGAGCTGTTACTGACCCATAACTTACATGGGGCTGACCAAACTTGCAGAAACATGTTTATTTCTGCTGAAAAACACGATTTGACACTTTCAGCACACTGGGGTTAAGACCTGAGTGTGTGGGCTCTTCTGAGCCTTGCAGTTACATAGGGATACAGCTGTCTGAAAAAACGCGTTTATTTCGGGCTGAAAAACACGTTTTGAAAAGTGAGCTGTTACTGCAACATAAGTTACATGGGGTTGACCAAACTTGCAGAAACATGTTTATTTCTGCTGAAAAACATGTTTTGACACTTTCAGCACACTGGGGTTAAGACCTGAGTGTGTGGGCTGTTCTGAGCCTTGCAGTTACATAGGGATACAGATGTCTGAAAAAACGCGTTTATTTCGGGCTGAAAAACACGTTTTGAAAAGTGAGCTGTTACTGACCCATAAGTTACATGGGGTTGACCAAACTTGCAGAAACATGTTTATTTCTGCTGAAAAACATGTTTTGACACTTTCAGCACACTGGGGTTAAGACCTGAGTGTGTGGGCTCTTCTGAGCCTTGCAGTTACATAGGGATACAGCTGTCTGAAAAAACGCGTTTATTTCGGGCTGAAAAACACGTTTTGAAAAGTGAGCTGTTACTGCCCCATAAGTTACATGGGGTTGACCAAACTTGCAGAAACGTGTTTATTTCTGCTGAAAAACATGTTTTGACACTTTCAGCACACTGGGGTTAAGACCTGAGTGTGTGGGCTCTTCTGAGCCTTGCAGTTACATAGGGATACAGATGTCTGAAAAAACGCGTTTATTTCGGGCTGAAAAACACGTTTTGAAAAGTGAGCTGTTACTGACCCATAACTTACATGGGGCTGACCAAACTTGCAGAAACATGTTTATTTCTGCTGAAAAACACGTTTTTACAATTTCAGCACACTGGGGTTAAGACCTGAGTGTGTGGGCTCTTCTGAGCCTTGCAGTTACATAGGGATACAGCTGTCTGAAATAACGTGTTTATTTCGGGCTGAAAAACACGTTTTGAAAACTGAGCTGTTACTGCAACATAAGTTACATGGGGTTGACCAAACTTGCAGAAACATGTTTATTTCTGCTGAAAAACATGTTTTGACACTTTCAGCACACTGGGGTTAAGACCTGAGTGTGTGGGCTCTTCTGAGCCTTGCAGTTACATAGGGATACAGCTGTCTGAAAAAACGCGTTTATTTCGGGTTGAAAAACACGTTTTGAAAAGTGAGCTGTTACTGCCCCATAAGTTACATGGGGTTGACCAAACTTGCAGAAACATGTTTATTTCTGCTGAAAAACATGTTTTGACACTTTCAGCACACTGGGGTTAAGACCTGAGTGTGTGGGCTCTTCTGAGCCTTGCAGTTACATAGGGATACAGCTGTCTGAAAAAACGCGTTTATTTCGGGCTGAAAAACACGTTTTGAAAAGTGAGCTGTTACTGACCCATAACTTACATGGGGTTGACCAAACTTGCAGAAACATGTTTATTTCTGCTGAAAAACATGTTTTGACACTTTCAGCACACTGGGGTTAAGACCTGAGTGTGTGGGCTCTTCTGAGCCTTGCAGTTACATAGGGATACAGCTGTCTGAAAAAACGCGTTTATTTTGGGCTGAAAAACACGTTTTGAAAAGTGAGCTGTTACTGCCCCATAAGTTACATGGGGTTGACCAAACTTGCAGAAACATGTTTATTTCTGCTGAAAAACATGTTTTGACACTTTCAGCACACTGGGGTTAAGACCTGAGTGTGTGGGCTCTTCTGAGCCTTGCAGTTACATAGGGATACAGATGTCTGAAAAAACGCGTTTATTTCGGGCTGAAAAACACGTTTTGAAAAGTGAGCTGTTACTGACCCATAACTTACATGGGGCTGACCAAACTTGCAGAAACATGTTTATTTCTGCTGAAAAACACAATTTGACACTTTCAGCACACTGGGGTTAAGACCTGAGTGTGTGGGCTCTTCTGAGCCTTGCAGTTACATAGGGATACAGCTGTCTGAAAAAACGCGTTTATTTCGGGCTGAAAAACACGTTTTGAAAAGTGAGCTGTTACTGCAACATAACTTATATGGGGTTGACCAAACTTGCAGAAACATGTTTATTTCTGCTGAAAAACATGTTTTGACACTTTCAGCACACTGGGGTTAAGACCTGAGTGTGTGGGCTGTTCTGAGCCTTGCAGTTACATAGGGATACAGATGTCTGAAAAAACGCGTTTATTTCGGGCTGAAAAACACGTTTTGAAAAGTGAGCTGTTACTGACCCATAAGTTACATGGGGTTGACCAAACTTGCAGAAACATGTTTATTTCTGCTGAAAAACATGTTTTGACACTTTCAGCACACTGGGGTTAAGACCTGAGTGTGTGGGCTCTTCTGAGCCTTGCAGTTACATAGGGATACAGCTGTCTGAAAAAACGCGTTTATTTCGGGCTGAAAAACACGTTTTGAAAAGTGAGCTGTTACTGCCCCATAAGTTACATGGGGTTGACCAAACTTGCAGAAACATGTTTATTTCTGTTGAAAAACATGTTTTGACACTTTCAGCACACTGGGGTTAAGACCTGAGTGTGTGGGCTCTTCTGAGCCTTGCAGTTACATAGGGATACAGATGTCTGAAAAAACGCGTTTATTTCGGGCTGAAAAACACGTTTTGAAAAGTGAGCTGTTACTGACCCATAACTTACATGGGGCTGACCAAACTTGCAGAAACATGTTTATTTCTGCTGAAAAACACGTTTTGACACTTTCAGCACACTGGGGTTAAGACCTGAGTGTGTGGGCTCTTCTGAGCCTTGCAGTTACATAGGGATACAGCTGTCTGAAAAAACGCGTTTATTTCGGGCTGAAAAACACGTTTTGAAAAGTGAGCTGTTACTGCAACATAACTTATATGGGGTTGACCAAACTTGCAGAAACATGTTTATTTCTGCTGAAAAACATGTTTTGACACTTTCAGCACACTGGGGTTAAGACCTGAGTGTGTGGGCTGTTCTGAGCCTTGCAGTTACATAGGGATACAGATGTTTGAAAAAACGCGTTTATTTCGGGCTGAAAAACACGTTTTGAAAAGTGAGCTGTTACTGACCCATAAGTTACATGGGGTTGACCAAACTTGCAGAAACATGTTTATTTCTGCTGAAAAACATGTTTTGACACTTTCAGCACACTGGGGTTAAGACCTGAGTGTGTGGGCTCTTCTGAGCCTTGCAGTTACATAGGGATACAGCTGTCTGAAAAAACGCGTTTATTTCGGGCTGAAAAACACGTTTTGAAAAGTGAGCTGTTACTGCCCCATAAGTTACATGGGGTTGACCAAACTTGCAGAAACATGTTTATTTCTGTTGAAAAACATGTTTTGACACTTTCAGCACACTGGGGTTAAGACCTGAGTGTGTGGGCTCTTCTGAGCCTTGCAGTTACATAGGGATACAGCTGTCTGAAAAAACGCGTTTATTTCGGGCTGAAAAATACGTTTTGAAAAGTGAGCTGTTACTGACCCATAACTTACATGGGGCTGACCAAACTTGCAGAAACATGTTTATTTCTGCTGAAAAACACGATTTGACACTTTCAGCACACTGGGGTTAAGACCTGAGTGTGTGGGCTCTTCTGAGCCTTGCAGTTACATAGGGATACAGCTGTCTGAAAAAACGTGTTTATTTCGGGCTGAAAAACACGTTTTGAAAACTGAGCTGTTACTGCAACATAAGTTACATGGGGTTGACCAAACTTGCAGAAACATGTTTATTTCTGCTGAAAAACATGTTTTGACACTTTCAGCACACTGGGGTTAAGACCTGAGTGTGTGGGCTCTTCTGAGCCTTGCAGTTACATAGGGATACAGCTGTCTGAAAAAACGCGTTTATTTCGGGCTGAAAAACACGTTTTGAAAAGTGAGCTGTTACTGCCCCATAAGTTACATGGGGTTGACCAAACTTGCAGAAACATGTTTATTTCTGCTGAAAAACATGTTTTGACACTTTCAGCACACTGGGGTTAAGACCTGAGTGTGTGGGCTCTTCTGAGCCTTGCAGTTACATAGGGATACAGCTGTCTGAAAAAACGCGTTTATTTCGGGCTGAAAAACACGTTTTGAAAAGTGAGCTGTTACTGACCCATAACTTACATGGGGCTGACCAAACTTGCAGAAACATGTTTATTTCTGCTGAAAAACATGTTTTGACACTTTCAGCACACTGGGGTTAAGACCTGAGTGTGTGGGCTCTTCTGAGCCTTGCAGTTACATAGGGATACAGATGTCTGAAAAAACGCGTTTATTTCGGGCTGAAAAACACGTTTTGAAAAGTGAGCTGTTACTGACCCATAACTTACATGGGGCTGACCAAACTTGCAGAAACATGTTTATTTCTGCTGAAAAACACGTTTTGACACTTTCAGCACACTGGGGTTAAGACCTGAGTGTGTGGGCTCTTCTGAGCCTTGCAGTTACATAGGGATACAGCTGTCTGAAAAAACGCGTTTATTTCGGGCTGAAAAACACGTTTTGAAAAGTGAGCTGTTACTGCAACATAAGTTACATGGGGTTGACCAAACTTGCAGAAACATGTTTATTTCTGCTGAAAAACATGTTTTGACACTTTCAGCACACTGGGGTTAAGACCTGAGTGTGTGGGCTCTTCTGAGCCTTGCAGTTACATAGGGATACAGCTGTCTGAAAAAACGCGTTTATTTCGGGCTGAAAAACACGTTTTGAAAAGTGAGCTGTTACTGCCCCATAAGTTACATGGGGTTGACCAAACTTGCAGAAACATGTTTATTTCTGCTGAAAAACATGTTTTGACACTTTCAGCACACTGGGGTTAAGACCTGAGTGTGTGGGCTCTTCTGAGCCTTGCAGTTACATAGGGATACAGATGTCTGAAAAAACGCGTTTATTTCGGGCTGAAAAACACGTTTTGAAAAGTGAGCTGTTACTGACCCATAACTTACATGGGGCTGACCAAACTTGCAGAAACATGTTTATTTCTGCTGAAAAACACGTTTTGACACTTTCAGCACACTGGGGTTAAGACCTGAGTGTGTGGGCTCTTCTGAGCCTTGCAGTTACATAGGGATACAGCTGTCTGAAAAAACGCGTTTATTTCGGGCTGAAAAACACGTTTTGAAAAGTGAGCTGTTACTGCAACATAAGTTACATGGGGTTGACCACACTTGCAGAAACATGTTTATTTCTGCTGAAAAACATGTTTTGACACTTTCAGCACACTGGGGTTAAGACCTGAGTGTGTGGGCTCTTCTGAGCCTTGCAGTTACATAGGGATACAGCTGTCTGAAAAAACGCGTTTATTTTGGGCTGAAAAACACGTTTTGAAAAGTGAGCTGTTACGCCCCATAAGTTACATGGGGTTGACCAAACTTGCAGAAACATGTTTATTTCTGCTGAAAAACATGTTTTGACACTTTCAGCACACTGGGGTTAAGACCTGAGTGTGTGGGCTCTTCTGAGCCTTGCAGTTACATAGGGATACAGATGTCTGAAAAAACGCGTTTATTTCGGGCTGAAAAACACGTTTTGAAAAGTGAGCTGTTACTGACCCATAACTTACATGGGGCTGACCAAACTTGCAGAAACATGTTTATTTCTGCTGAAAAACACGATTTGACACTTTCAGCACACTGGGGTTAAGACCTGAGTGTGTGGGCTCTTCTGAGCCTTGCAGTTACATAGGGATACAGCTGTCTGAAAAAACGCGTTTATTTCGGGCTGAAAAACACGTTTTGAAAAGTGAGCTGTTACTGCAACATAAGTTACATGGGGTTGACCAAACTTGCAGAAACATGTTTATTTCTGCTGAAAAACATGTTTTGACACTTTCAGCACACTGGGGTTAAGACCTGAGTGTGTGGGCTGTTCTGAGCCTTGCAGTTACATAGGGATACAGATGTCTGAAAAAACGCGTTTATTTCGGGCTGAAAAACACGTTTTGAAAAGTGAGCTGTTACTGACCCATAAGTTACATGGGGTTGACCAAACTTGCAGAAACATGTTTATTTCTGCTGAAAAACATGTTTTGACACTTTCAGCACACTGGGGTTAAGACCTGAGTGTGTGGGCTCTTCTGAGCCTTGCAGTTACATAGGGATACAGCTATCTGAAAAAACGTGTTTATTTCGGGCTGAAAAACACGTTTTGAAAAGTGAGCTGTTACTGCAACATAAGTTACATGGGGTTGACCAAACTTGCAGAAACATGTTTATTTCTGCTGAAAAACATGTTTTGACACTTTCAGCACACTGGGGTTAAGACCTGAGTGTGTGGGCTCTTCTGAGCCTTGCAGTTACATAGGGATACAGCTGTCTGAAAAAACGCGTTTATTTCGGGCTGAAAAACACGTTTTGAAAAGTGAGCTGTTACTGACCCATAACTTACATGGGGCTGACCAAACTTGCAGAAACATGTTTATTTCTGCTGAAAAACACGATTTGACACTTTCAGCACACTGGGGTTAAGACCTGAGTGTGTGGGCTCTTTTGAGCCTTGCAGTTACATAGGGATACAGCTGTCTGAAAAAACGTGTTTATTTCGGGCTGAAAAACACGTTTTGAAAAGTGAGCTGTTACTGACCCATAACTTACATGGGGTTGACCAAACTTGCAGAAACATGTTTATTTCTGCTGAAAAACATGTTTTGACACTTTCAGCACACTGGGGTTAAGACCTGAGTGTGTGGGCTCTTCTGAGCCTTGCAGTTACATAGGGATACAGATGTCTGAAAAAACGCGTTTATTTCGGGCTGAAAAACACGTTTTGAAAAGTGAGCTGTTACTGCAACATAACTTATATGGGGTTGACCAAACTTGCAGAAACATGTTTATTTCTGCTGAAAAACATGTTTTGACACTTTCAGCACACTGGGGTTAAGACCTGAGTGTGTGGGCTGTTCTGAGCCTTGCAGTTACATAGGGATACAGCTGTCTGAAAAAACGCGTTTATTTTGGGCTGAAAAACACGTTTTGAAAAGTGAGCTGTTACTGCCCCATAAGTTACATGGGGTTGACCAAACTTGCAGAAACATGTTTATTTCTGCTGAAAAACATGTTTTGACACTTTCAGCACACTGGGGTTAAGACCTGAGTGTGTGGGCTCTTCTGAGCCTTGCAGTTACATAGGGATACAGATGTCTGAAAAAACGCGTTTATTTCGGGCTGAAAAACACGTTTTGAAAAGTGAGCTGTTACTGACCCATAACTTACATGGGGCTGACCAAACTTGCAGAAACATGTTTATTTCTGCTGAAAAACACAATTTGACACTTTCAGCACACTGGGGTTAAGACCTGAGTGTGTGGGCTCTTCTGAGCCTTGCAGTTACATAGGGATACAGCTGTCTGAAAAAACGCGTTTATTTCGGGCTGAAAAACACGTTTTGAAAAGTGAGCTGTTACTGCAACATAACTTATATGGGGTTGACCAAACTTGCAGAAACATGTTTATTTCTGCTGAAAAACATGTTTTGACACTTTCAGCACACTGGGGTTAAGACCTGAGTGTGTGGGCTGTTCTGAGCCTTGCAGTTACATAGGGATACAGATGTCTGAAAAAACGCGTTTATTTCGGGCTGAAAAACACGTTTTGAAAAGTGAGCTGTTACTGACCCATAAGTTACATGGGGTTGACCAAACTTGCAGAAACATGTTTATTTCTGCTGAAAAACATGTTTTGACACTTTCAGCACACTGGGGTTAAGACCTGAGTGTGTGGGCTCTTCTGAGCCTTGCAGTTACATAGGGATACAGCTGTCTGAAAAAACGCGTTTATTTCGGGCTGAAAAACACGTTTTGAAAAGTGAGCTGTTACTGCCCCATAAGTTACATGGGGTTGACCAAACTTGCAGAAACATGTTTATTTCTGTTGAAAAACATGTTTTGACACTTTCAGCACACTGGGGTTAAGACCTGAGTGTGTGGGCTCTTCTGAGCCTTGCAGTTACATAGGGATACAGATGTCTGAAAAAACGCGTTTATTTCGGGCTGAAAAACACGTTTTGAAAAGTGAGCTGTTACTGACCCATAACTTACATGGGGCTGACCAAACTTGCAGAAACATGTTTATTTCTGCTGAAAAACACGTTTTGACACTTTCAGCACACTGGGGTTAAGACCTGAGTGTGTGGGCTCTTCTGAGCCTTGCAGTTACATAGGGATACAGCTGTCTGAAAAAACGCGTTTATTTCGGGCTGAAAAACACGTTTTGAAAAGTGAGCTGTTACTGCAACATAACTTATATGGGGTTGACCAAACTTGCAGAAACATGTTTATTTCTGCTGAAAAACATGTTTTGACACTTTCAGCACACTGGGGTTAAGACCTGAGTGTGTGGGCTCTTCTGAGCTTTGCAGTTACATAGGGATACAGATGTCTGAAAAAACGCGTTTATTTCGGGCTGAAAAACACGTTTTGAAAAGTGAGCTGTTACTGACCCATAACTTACATGGGGCTGACCAAACTTGCAGAAACATGTTTATTTCTGCTGAAAAACACGTTTTGACACTTTCAGCACACTGGGGTTAAGACCTGAGTGTGTGGGCTCTTCTGAGCCTTGCAGTTACATAGGGATACAGCTGTCTGAAAAAACGCGTTTATTTTGGGCTGAAAAACACGTTTTGAAAAGTGAGCTGTTACTGCCCCATAAGTTACATGGGGTTGACCAAACTTGCAGAAACATGTTTATTTCTGCTGAAAAACATGTTTTGACACTTTCAGCACACTGGGGTTAAGACCTGAGTGTGTGGGCTCTTCTGAGCCTTGCAGTTACATAGGGATACAGATGTCTGAAAAAACGCGTTTATTTCGGGCTGAAAAACACGTTTTGAAAAGTGAGCTGTTACTGACCCATAACTTACATGGGGCTGACCAAACTTGCAGAAACATGTTTATTTCTGCTGAAAAACACAATTTGACACTTTCAGCACACTGGGGTTAAGACCTGAGTGTGTGGGCTCTTCTGAGCCTTGCAGTTACATAGGGATACAGCTGTCTGAAAAAACGCGTTTATTTCGGGCTGAAAAACACGTTTTGAAAAGTGAGCTGTTACTGCAACATAACTTATATGGGGTTGACCAAACTTGCAGAAACATGTTTATTTCTGCTGAAAAACATGTTTTGACACTTTCAGCACACTGGGGTTAAGACCTGAGTGTGTGGGCTGTTCTGAGCCTTGCAGTTACATAGGGATACAGATGTCTGAAAAAACGCGTTTATTTCGGGCTGAAAAACACGTTTTGAAAAGTGAGCTGTTACTGCCCCATAAGTTACATGGGGTTGACCAAACTTGCAGAAACATGTTTATTTCTGTTGAAAAACATGTTTTGACACTTTCAGCACACTGGGGTTAAGACCTGAGTGTGTGGGCTCTTCTGAGCCTTGCAGTTACATAGGGATACAGATGTCTGAAAAAACGCGTTTATTTCGGGCTGAAAAACACGTTTTGAAAAGTGAGCTGTTACTGACCCATAACTTACATGGGGCTGACCAAACTTGCAGAAACATGTTTATTTCTGCTGAAAAACACGTTTTGACACTTTCAGCACACTGGGGTTAAGACCTGAGTGTGTGGGCTCTTCTGAGCCTTGCAGTTACATAGGGATACAGCTGTCTGAAAAAACGCGTTTATTTCGGGCTGAAAAACACGTTTTGAAAAGTGAGCTGTTACTGCAACATAACTTATATGGGGTTGACCAAACTTGCAGAAACATGTTTATTTCTGCTGAAAAACATGTTTTGACACTTTCAGCACACTGGGGTTAAGACCTGAGTGTGTGGGCTCTTCTGAGCCTTGCAGTTACATAGGGATACAGCTGTCTGAAAAAACGCGTTTATTTCGGGCTGAAAAATACGTTTTGAAAAGTGAGCTGTTACTGACCCATAACTTACATGGGGCTGACCAAACTTGCAGAAACATGTTTATTTCTGCTGAAAAACACGATTTGACACTTTCAGCACACTGGGGTTAAGACCTGAGTGTGTGGGCTCTTCTGAGCCTTGCAGTTACATAGGGATACAGCTGTCTGAAAAAACGTGTTTATTTCGGGCTGAAAAACACGTTTTGAAAAGTTAGCTGTTACTGCAACATAAGTTACATGGGGTTGACCAAACTTGCAGAAACATGTTTATTTCTGCTGAAAAACATGTTTTGACACTTTCAGCACACTGGGGTTAAGACCTGAGTGTGTGGGCTCTTCTGAGCCTTGCAGTTACATAGGGATACAGCTGTCTGAAAAAACGCGTTTATTTCGGGCTGAAAAACACGTTTTGAAAAGTGAGCTGTTACTGCCCCATAAGTTACATGGGGTTGACCAAACTTGCAGAAACATGTTTATTTCTGCTGAAAAACATGTTTTGACACTTTCAGCACACTGGGGTTAAGACCTGAGTGTGTGGGCTCTTCTGAGCCTTGCAGTTACATAGGGATACAGCTGTCTGAAAAAACGCGTTTATTTCGGGCTGAAAAACACGTTTTGAAAAGTGAGCTGTTACTGACCCATAACTTACATGGGGCTGACCAAACTTGCAGAAACATGTTTATTTCTGCTGAAAAACATGTTTTGACACTTTCAGCACACTGGGGTTAAGACCTGAGTGTGTGGGCTCTTCTGAGCCTTGCAGTTACATAGGGATACAGATGTCTGAAAAAACGCGTTTATTTCGGGCTGAAAAACACGTTTTGAAAAGTGAGCTGTTACTGACCCATAACTTACATGGGGCTGACCAAACTTGCAGAAACATGTTTATTTCTGCTGAAAAACACGTTTTGACACTTTCAGCACACTGGGGTTAAGACCTGAGTGTGTGGGCTCTTCTGAGCCTTGCAGTTACATAGGGATACAGCTGTCTGAAAAAACGCGTTTATTTCGGGCTGAAAAACACGTTTTGAAAAGTGAGCTGTTACTGCAACATAAGTTACATGGGGTTGACCAAACTTGCAGAAACATGTTTATTTCTGCTGAAAAACATGTTTTGACACTTTCAGCACACTGGGGTTAAGACCTGAGTGTGTGGGCTCTTCTGAGCCTTGCAGTTACATAGGGATACAGCTGTCTGAAAAAACGCGTTTATTTCGGGCTGAAAAACACGTTTTGAAAAGTGAGCTGTTACTGCCCCATAAGTTACATGGGGTTGACCAAACTTGCAGAAACATGTTTATTTCTGCTGAAAAACATGTTTTGACACTTTCAGCACACTGGGGTTAAGACCTGAGTGTGTGGGCTCTTCTGAGCCTTGCAGTTACATAGGGATACAGATGTCTGAAAAAACGCGTTTATTTCGGGCTGAAAAACACGTTTTGAAAAGTGAGCTGTTACTGACCCATAACTTACATGGGGCTGACCAAACTTGCAGAAACATGTTTATTTCTGCTGAAAAACACGTTTTGACACTTTCAGCACACTGGGGTTAAGACCTGAGTGTGTGGGCTCTTCTGAGCCTTGCAGTTACATAGGGATACAGCTGTCTGAAAAAACGCGTTTATTTCGGGCTGAAAAACACGTTTTGAAAAGTGAGCTGTTACTGCAACATAAGTTACATGGGGTTGACCACACTTGCAGAAACATGTTTATTTCTGCTGAAAAACATGTTTTGACACTTTCAGCACACTGGGGTTAAGACCTGAGTGTGTGGGCTCTTCTGAGCCTTGCAGTTACATAGGGATACAGCTGTCTGAAAAAACGCGTTTATTTTGGGCTGAAAAACACGTTTTGAAAAGTGAGCTGTTACGCCCCATAAGTTACATGGGGTTGACCAAACTTGCAGAAACATGTTTATTTCTGCTGAAAAACATGTTTTGACACTTTCAGCACACTGGGGTTAAGACCTGAGTGTGTGGGCTCTTCTGAGCCTTGCAGTTACATAGGGATACAGATGTCTGAAAAAACGCGTTTATTTCGGGCTGAAAAACACGTTTTGAAAAGTGAGCTGTTACTGACCCATAACTTACATGGGGCTGACCAAACTTGCAGAAACATGTTTATTTCTGCTGAAAAACACGATTTGACACTTTCAGCACACTGGGGTTAAGACCTGAGTGTGTGGGCTCTTCTGAGCCTTGCAGTTACATAGGGATACAGCTGTCTGAAAAAACGCGTTTATTTCGGGCTGAAAAACACGTTTTGAAAAGTGAGCTGTTACTGCAACATAAGTTACATGGGGTTGACCAAACTTGCAGAAACATGTTTATTTCTGCTGAAAAACATGTTTTGACACTTTCAGCACACTGGGGTTAAGACCTGAGTGTGTGGGCTGTTCTGAGCCTTGCAGTTACATAGGGATACAGATGTCTGAAAAAACGCGTTTATTTCGGGCTGAAAAACACGTTTTGAAAAGTGAGCTGTTACTGACCCATAAGTTACATGGGGTTGACCAAACTTGCAGAAACATGTTTATTTCTGCTGAAAAACATGTTTTGACACTTTCAGCACACTGGGGTTAAGACCTGAGTGTGTGGGCTCTTCTGAGCCTTGCAGTTACATAGGGATACAGCTGTCTGAAAAAACGTGTTTATTTCGGGCTGAAAAACACGTTTTGAAAAGTGAGCTGTTACTGCAACATAAGTTACATGGGGTTGACCAAACTTGCAGAAACATGTTTATTTCTGCTGAAAAACATGTTTTGACACTTTCAGCACACTGGGGTTAAGACCTGAGTGTGTGGGCTCTTCTGAGCCTTGCAGTTACATAGGGATACAGCTGTCTGAAAAAACGCGTTTATTTCGGGCTGAAAAACACGTTTTGAAAAGTGAGCTGTTACTGACCCATAACTTACATGGGGCTGACCAAACTTGCAGAAACATGTTTATTTCTGCTGAAAAACATGTTTTGACACTTTCAGCACACTGGGGTTAAGACCTGAGTGTGTGGGCTCTTCTGAGCCTTGCAGTTACATAGGGATACAGATGTCTGAAAAAACGCGTTTATTTCGGGCTGAAAAACACGTTTTGAAAAGTGAGCTGTTACTGCAACATAACTTATATGGGGTTGACCAAACTTGCAGAAACATGTTTATTTCTGCTGAAAAACATGTTTTGACACTTTCAGCACACTGGGGTTAAGACCTGAGTGTGTGGGCTGTTCTGAGCCTTGCAGTTACATAGGGATACAGCTGTCTGAAAAAACGCGTTTATTTTGGGCTGAAAAACACGTTTTGAAAAGTGAGCTGTTACTGCCCCATAAGTTACATGGGGTTGACCAAACTTGCAGAAACATGTTTATTTCTGCTGAAAAACATGTTTTGACACTTTCAGCACACTGGGGTTAAGACCTGAGTGTGTGGGCTCTTCTGAGCCTTGCAGTTACATAGGGATACAGATGTCTGAAAAAACGCGTTTATTTCGGGCTGAAAAACACGTTTTGAAAAGTGAGCTGTTACTGACCCATAACTTACATGGGGCTGACCAAACTTGCAGAAACATGTTTATTTCTGCTGAAAAACACAATTTGACACTTTCAGCACACTGGGGTTAAGACCTGAGTGTGTGGGCTCTTCTGAGCCTTGCAGTTACATAGGGATACAGCTGTCTGAAAAAACGCGTTTATTTCGGGCTGAAAAACACGTTTTGAAAAGTGAGCTGTTACTGCAACATAACTTATATGGGGTTGACCAAACTTGCAGAAACATGTTTATTTCTGCTGAAAAACATGTTTTGACACTTTCAGCACACTGGGGTTAAGACCTGAGTGTGTGGGCTGTTCTGAGCCTTGCAGTTACATAGGGATACAGATGTCTGAAAAAACGCGTTTATTTCGGGCTGAAAAACACGTTTTGAAAAGTGAGCTGTTACTGACCCATAAGTTACATGGGGTTGACCAAACTTGCAGAAACATGTTTATTTCTGCTGAAAAACATGTTTTGACACTTTCAGCACACTGGGGTTAAGACCTGAGTGTGTGGGCTCTTCTGAGCCTTGCAGTTACATAGGGATACAGCTGTCTGAAAAAACGCGTTTATTTCGGGCTGAAAAACACGTTTTGAAAAGTGAGCTGTTACTGCCCCATAAGTTACATGGGGTTGACCAAACTTGCAGAAACATGTTTATTTCTGTTGAAAAACATGTTTTGACACTTTCAGCACACTGGGGTTAAGACCTGAGTGTGTGGGCTCTTCTGAGCCTTGCAGTTACATAGGGATACAGCTGTCTGAAAAAACGCGTTTATTTCGGGCTGAAAAACACGTTTTGAAAAGTGAGCTGTTACTGCAACATAACTTATATGGGGTTGACCAAACTTGCAGAAACATGTTTATTTCTGCTGAAAAACATGTTTTGACACTTTCAGCACACTGGGGTTAAGACCTGAGTGTGTGGGCTGTTCTGAGCCTTGCAGTTACATAGGGATACAGATGTCTGAAAAAACGCGTTTATTTCGGGCTGAAAAACACGTTTTGAAAAGTGAGCTGTTACTGACCCATAAGTTACATGGGGTTGACCAAACTTGCAGAAACATGTTTATTTCTGCTGAAAAACATGTTTTGACACTTTCAGCACACTGGGGTTAAGACCTGAGTGTGTGGGCTCTTCTGAGCCTTGCAGTTACATAGGGATACAGCTGTCTGAAAAAACGCGTTTATTTCGGGCTGAAAAACACGTTTTGAAAAGTGAGCTGTTACTGCCCCATAAGTTACATGGGGTTGACCAAACTTGCAGAAACATGTTTATTTCTGTTGAAAAACATGTTTTGACACTTTCAGCACACTGGGGTTAAGACCTGAGTGTGTGGGCTCTTCTGAGCCTTGCAGTTACATAGGGATACAGATGTCTGAAAAAACGCGTTTATTTCGGGCTGAAAAACACGTTTTGAAAAGTGAGCTGTTACTGACCCATAACTTACATGGGGCTGACCAAACTTGCAGAAACATGTTTATTTCTGCTGAAAAACACGTTTTGACACTTTCAGCACACTGGGGTTAAGACCTGAGTGTGTGGGCTCTTCTGAGCCTTGCAGTTACATAGGGATACAGCTGTCTGAAAAAACGCGTTTATTTCGGGCTGAAAAACACGTTTTGAAAAGTGAGCTGTTACTGCAACATAACTTATATGGGGTTGACCAAACTTGCAGAAACATGTTTATTTCTGCTGAAAAACATGTTTTGACACTTTCAGCACACTGGGGTTAAGACCTGAGTGTGTGGGCTGTTCTGAGCCTTGCAGTTACATAGGGATACAGATGTTTGAAAAAACGCGTTTATTTCGGGCTGAAAAACACGTTTTGAAAAGTGAGCTGTTACTGACCCATAAGTTACATGGGGTTGACCAAACTTGCAGAAACATGTTTATTTCTGCTGAAAAACATGTTTTGACACTTTCAGCACACTGGGGTTAAGACCTGAGTGTGTGGGCTCTTCTGAGCCTTGCAGTTACATAGGGATACAGCTGTCTGAAAAAACGCGTTTATTTCGGGCTGAAAAACACGTTTTGAAAAGTGAGCTGTTACTGCCCCATAAGTTACATGGGGTTGACCAAACTTGCAGAAACATGTTTATTTCTGTTGAAAAACATGTTTTGACACTTTCAGCACACTGGGGTTAAGACCTGAGTGTGTGGGCTCTTCTGAGCCTTGCAGTTACATAGGGATACAGCTGTCTGAAAAAACGCGTTTATTTCGGGCTGAAAAATACGTTTTGAAAAGTGAGCTGTTACTGACCCATAACTTACATGGGGCTGACCAAACTTGCAGAAACATGTTTATTTCTGCTGAAAAACACGATTTGACACTTTCAGCACACTGGGGTTAAGACCTGAGTGTGTGGGCTCTTCTGAGCCTTGCAGTTACATAGGGATACAGCTGTCTGAAAAAACGTGTTTATTTCGGGCTGAAAAACACGTTTTGAAAAGTTAGCTGTTACTGCAACATAAGTTACATGGGGTTGACCAAACTTGCAGAAACATGTTTATTTCTGCTGAAAAACATGTTTTGACACTTTCAGCACACTGGGGTTAAGACCTGAGTGTGTGGGCTCTTCTGAGCCTTGCAGTTACATAGGGATACAGCTGTCTGAAAAAACGCGTTTATTTCGGGCTGAAAAACACGTTTTGAAAAGTGAGCTGTTACTGCCCCATAAGTTACATGGGGTTGACCAAACTTGCAGAAACATGTTTATTTCTGCTGAAAAACATGTTTTGACACTTTCAGCACACTGGGGTTAAGACCTGAGTGTGTGGGCTCTTCTGAGCCTTGCAGTTACATAGGGATACAGCTGTCTGAAAAAACGCGTTTATTTCGGGCTGAAAAACACGTTTTGAAAAGTGAGCTGTTACTGACCCATAACTTACATGGGGCTGACCAAACTTGCAGAAACATGTTTATTTCTGCTGAAAAACATGTTTTGACACTTTCAGCACACTGGGGTTAAGACCTGAGTGTGTGGGCTCTTCTGAGCCTTGCAGTTACATAGGGATACAGATGTCTGAAAAAACGCGTTTATTTCGGGCTGAAAAACACGTTTTGAAAAGTGAGCTGTTACTGACCCATAACTTACATGGGGCTGACCAAACTTGCAGAAACATGTTTATTTCTGCTGAAAAACACGTTTTGACACTTTCAGCACACTGGGGTTAAGACCTGAGTGTGTGGGCTCTTCTGAGCCTTGCAGTTACATAGGGATACAGCTGTCTGAAAAAACGCGTTTATTTCGGGCTGAAAAACACGTTTTGAAAAGTGAGCTGTTACTGCAACATAAGTTACATGGGGTTGACCAAACTTGCAGAAACATGTTTATTTCTGCTGAAAAACATGTTTTGACACTTTCAGCACACTGGGGTTAAGACCTGAGTGTGTGGGCTCTTCTGAGCCTTGCAGTTACATAGGGATACAGCTGTCTGAAAAAACGCGTTTATTTCGGGCTGAAAAACACGTTTTGAAAAGTGAGCTGTTACTGCCCCATAAGTTACATGGGGTTGACCAAACTTGCAGAAACATGTTTATTTCTGCTGAAAAACATGTTTTGACACTTTCAGCACACTGGGGTTAAGACCTGAGTGTGTGGGCTCTTCTGAGCCTTGCAGTTACATAGGGATACAGATGTCTGAAAAAACGCGTTTATTTCGGGCTGAAAAACACGTTTTGAAAAGTGAGCTGTTACTGACCCATAACTTACATGGGGCTGACCAAACTTGCAGAAACATGTTTATTTCTGCTGAAAAACACGTTTTGACACTTTCAGCACACTGGGGTTAAGACCTGAGTGTGTGGGCTCTTCTGAGCCTTGCAGTTACATAGGGATACAGCTGTCTGAAAAAACGCGTTTATTTCGGGCTGAAAAACACGTTTTGAAAAGTGAGCTGTTACTGCAACATAAGTTACATGGGGTTGACCACACTTGCAGAAACATGTTTATTTCTGCTGAAAAACATGTTTTGACACTTTCAGCACACTGGGGTTAAGACCTGAGTGTGTGGGCTCTTCTGAGCCTTGCAGTTACATAGGGATACAGCTGTCTGAAAAAACGCGTTTATTTTGGGCTGAAAAACACGTTTTGAAAAGTGAGCTGTTACGCCCCATAAGTTACATGGGGTTGACCAAACTTGCAGAAACATGTTTATTTCTGCTGAAAAACATGTTTTGACACTTTCAGCACACTGGGGTTAAGACCTGAGTGTGTGGGCTCTTCTGAGCCTTGCAGTTACATAGGGATACAGATGTCTGAAAAAACGCGTTTATTTCGGGCTGAAAAACACGTTTTGAAAAGTGAGCTGTTACTGACCCATAACTTACATGGGGCTGACCAAACTTGCAGAAACATGTTTATTTCTGCTGAAAAACACGATTTGACACTTTCAGCACACTGGGGTTAAGACCTGAGTGTGTGGGCTCTTCTGAGCCTTGCAGTTACATAGGGATACAGCTGTCTGAAAAAACGCGTTTATTTCGGGCTGAAAAACACGTTTTGAAAAGTGAGCTGTTACTGCAACATAAGTTACATGGGGTTGACCAAACTTGCAGAAACATGTTTATTTCTGCTGAAAAACATGTTTTGACACTTTCAGCACACTGGGGTTAAGACCTGAGTGTGTGGGCTGTTCTGAGCCTTGCAGTTACATAGGGATACAGATGTCTGAAAAAACGCGTTTATTTCGGGCTGAAAAACACGTTTTGAAAAGTGAGCTGTTACTGACCCATAAGTTACATGGGGTTGACCAAACTTGCAGAAACATGTTTATTTCTGCTGAAAAACATGTTTTGACACTTTCAGCACACTGGGGTTAAGACCTGAGTGTGTGGGCTCTTCTGAGCCTTGCAGTTACATAGGGATACAGCTGTCTGAAAAAACGTGTTTATTTCGGGCTGAAAAACACGTTTTGAAAAGTGAGCTGTTACTGCAACATAAGTTACATGGGGTTGACCAAACTTGCAGAAACATGTTTATTTCTGCTGAAAAACATGTTTTGACACTTTCAGCACACTGGGGTTAAGACCTGAGTGTGTGGGCTCTTCTGAGCCTTGCAGTTACATAGGGATACAGCTGTCTGAAAAAACGCGTTTATTTCGGGCTGAAAAACACGTTTTGAAAAGTGAGCTGTTACTGACCCATAACTTACATGGGGCTGACCAAACTTGCAGAAACATGTTTATTTCTGCTGAAAAACACGATTTGACACTTTCAGCACACTGGGGTTAAGACCTGAGTGTGTGGGCTCTTTTGAGCCTTGCAGTTACATAGGGATACAGCTGTCTGAAAAAACGTGTTTATTTCGGGCTGAAAAACACGTTTTGAAAAGTGAGCTGTTACTGACCCATAACTTACATGGGGTTGACCAAACTTGCAGAAACATGTTTATTTCTGCTGAAAAACATGTTTTGACACTTTCAGCACACTGGGGTTAAGACCTGAGTGTGTGGGCTCTTCTGAGCCTTGCAGTTACATAGGGATACAGATGTCTGAAAAAACGCGTTTATTTCGGGCTGAAAAACACGTTTTGAAAAGTGAGCTGTTACTGACCCATAACTTACATGGGGCTGACCAAACTTGCAGAAACATGTTTATTTCTGCTGAAAAACACGTTTTTACACTTTCAGCACACTGGGGTTAAGACCTGAGTGTGTGGGCTCTTCTGAGCCTTGCAGTTACATAGGGATACAGCTGTCTGAAAAAACGTGTTTATTTCGGGCTGAAAAACACGTTTTGAAAACTGAGCTGTTACTGCAACATAAGTTACATGGGGTTGACCAAACTTGCAGAAACATGTTTATTTCTGCTGAAAAACATGTTTTGACACTTTCAGCACACTGGGGTTAAGACCTGAGTGTGTGGGCTCTTCTGAGGCTTGCAGTTACATAGGGATACAGCTATCTGAAAAAACGTGTTTATTTCGGGCTGAAAAACACGTTTTGAAAAGTGAGCTGTTACTGCAACATAAGTTACATGGGGTTGACCAAACTTGCAGAAACATGTTCATTTCTGCTGAAAAACATGTTTTGACACTTTCAGCACACTGGGGTTAAGACCTGAGTGTGTGGGCTCTTCTGAGCCTTGCAGTTACATAGGGATACAGCTGTCTGAAAAAACGCGTTTATTTCGGGCTGAAAAACACGTTTTGAAAAGTGAGCTGTTACTGACCCATAACTTACATGGGGCTGACCAAACTTGCAGAAACATGTTTATTTCTGCTGAAAAACACGATTTGACACTTTCAGCACACTGGGGTTAAGACCTGAGTGCGTGGGCTCTTCTGAGCCTTGCAGTTACATAGGGATACAGCTGTCTGAAAAAACGCGTTTATTTCGGGCTGAAAAACACGTTTTGAAAAGTGAGCTGTTACTGCCCCATAAGTTACATGGGGTTGACCAAACTTGTAGAAACATGTTTATTTCTGCTGAAAAACATGTTTTGACACTTTCAGCACACTGGGGTTAAGACCTGAGTGTGTGGGCTCTTCTGAGCCTTGCAGTTACATAGGGATACAGCTGTTTGAAAAAACGCGTTTATTTCGGGCTGAAAAACACGTTTTGAAAAGTGAGCTGTTACTGCAACATAAGTTACATGGGGTTGACCAAACTTGCAGAAACATGTTTATTTCTGCTGAAAAACATGTTTTGACACTTTCAGCACACTGGGGTTAAGACCTGAGTGTGTGGGCTCTTCTGAGCCTTGCAGTTACATAGGGATACAGCTGTCTGAAAAAACGCGTTTATTTCGGGCTGAAAAACACGTTTTGAAAAGTGAGCTGTTACTGCCCCATAAGTTACATGGGGTTGACCAAACTTGCAGAAACATGTTTATTTCTGCTGAAAAACATGTTTTGACACTTTCAGCACACTGGGGTTAAGACCTGAGTGTGTGGGCTCTTCTGAGCCTTGCAGTTACATAGGGATACAGCTGTCTGAAAAAACGCGTTTATTTCGGGCTGAAAAACACGTTTTGAAAAGTGAGCTGTTACTGACCCATAACTTACATGGGGCTGACCAAACTTGCAGAAACATGTTTATTTCTGCTGAAAAACACGTTTTGACACTTTCAGCACACTGGGGTTAAGACCTGAGTGTGTGGGCTCTTCTGAGCCTTGCAGTTACATAGGGATACAGCTGTCTGAAAAAACGCGTTTATTTCGGGCTGAAAAACACGTTTTGAAAAGTGAGCTGTTACTGCAACATAAGTTACATGGGGTTGACCAAACTTGCAGAAACATGTTTATTTCTGCTGAAAAACATGTTTTGACACTTTCAGCACACTGGGGTTAAGACCTGAGTGTGTGGGCTCTTCTGAGCCTTGCAGTTACATAGGGATACAGATGTCTGAAAAAACGCGTTTATTTCGGGCTGAAAAACACGTTTTGAAAAGTGAGCTGTTACTGACCCATAACTTACATGGGGCTGACCAAACTTGCAGAAACATGTTTATTTCTGCTGAAAAACACGTTTTTACACTTTCAGCACACTGGGGTTAAGACCTGAGTGTGTGGGCTCTTCTGAGCCTTGCAGTTACATAGGGATACAGCTGTCTGAAAAAACGTGTTTATTTCGGGCTGAAAAACACGTTTTGAAAACTGAGCTGTTACTGCAACATAAGTTACATGGGGTTGACCAAACTTGCAGAAACATGTTTATTTCTGCTGAAAAACATGTTTTGACACTTTCAGCACACTGGGGTTAAGACCTGAGTGTGTGGGCTCTTCTGAGCCTTGCAGTTACATAGGGATACAGCTGTCTGAAAAAACGCGTTTATTTCGGGCTGAAAAACACGTTTTGAAAAGTGAGCTGTTACTGCCCCATAAGTTACATGGGGTTGACCAAACTTGCAGAAACATGTTTATTTCTGCTGAAAAACATGTTTTGACACTTTCAGCACACTGGGGTTAAGACCTGAGTGTGTGGGCTCTTCTGAGCCTTGCAGTTACATAGGGATACAGCTGTCTGAAAAAACGCGTTTATTTCGGGCTGAAAAACACGTTTTGAAAAGTGAGCTGTTACTGACCCATAACTTACATGGGGCTGACCAAACTTGCAGAAACATGTTTATTTCTGCTGAAAAACATGTTTTGACACTTTCAGCACACTGGGGTTAAGACCTGAGTGTGTGGGCTCTTCTGAGCCTTGCAGTTACATAGGGATACAGATGTCTGAAAAAACGCGTTTATTTCGGGCTGAAAAACACGTTTTGAAAAGTGAGCTGTTACTGCAACATAAGTTACATGGGGTTGACCAAACTTGCAGAAACATGTTTATTTCTGCTGAAAAACATGTTTTGACACTTTCAGCACACTGGGGTTAAGACCTGAGTGTGTGGGCTCTTCTGAGCCTTGCAGTTACATAGGGATACAGCTGTCTGAAAAAACGCGTTTATTTCGGGCTGAAAAACACGTTTTGAAAAGTGAGCTGTTACTGACCCATAACTTACATGGGGCTGACCAAACTTGCAGAAACATGTTTATTTCTGCTGAAAAACACGATTTGACACTTTCAGCACACTGGGGTTAAGACCTGAGTGTGTGGGCTCTTCTGAGCCTTGCAGTTACATAGGGATACAGCTGTCTGAAAAAACGTGTTTATTTCGGGCTGAAAAACACGTTTTGAAAAGTTAGCTGTTACTGCAACATAAGTTACATGGGGTTGACCAAACTTGCAGAAACATGTTTATTTCTGCTGAAAAACATGTTTTGACACTTTCAGCACACTGGGGTTAAGACCTGAGTGTGTGGGCTCTTCTGAGCCTTGCAGTTACATAGGGATACAGATGTCTGAAAAAACGCGTTTATTTCGGGCTGAAAAACACGTTTTGAAAAGTGAGCTGTTACTGACCCATAACTTACATGGGGCTGACCAAACTTGCAGAAACATGTTTATTTCTGCTGAAAAACACGTTTTGACACTTTCAGCACACTGGGGTTAAGACCTGAGTGTGTGGGCTCTTCTGAGCCTTGCAGTTACATAGGGATACAGCTGTCTGAAAAAACGCGTTTATTTCGGGCTGAAAAACACGTTTTGAAAAGTGAGCTGTTACTGCAACATAAGTTACATGGGGTTGACCAAACTTGCAGAAACATGTTTATTTCTGCTGAAAAACATGTTTTGACACTTTCAGCACACTGGGGTTAAGACCTGAGTGTGTGGGCTCTTCTGAGCCTTGCAGTTACATAGGGATACAGATGTCTGAAAAAACGCGTTTATTTCGGGCTGAAAAACACGTTTTGAAAGTGAGCTGTTACTGACCCATAACTTACATGGGGCTGACCAAACTTGCAGAAACATGTTTATTTCTGCTGAAAAACACGATTTGACACTTTCAGCACACTGGGGTTAAGACCTGAGTGTGTGGGCTCTTCTGAGCCTTGCAGTTACATAGGGATACAGCTGTCTGAAAAACGCGTTTATTTCGGGCTGAAAAACACGTTTTGAAAAGTGAGCTGTTACTGCAACATAAGTTACATGGGGTTGACCACACTTGCAGAAACATGTTTATTTCTGCTGAAAAACATGTTTTGACACTTTCAGCACACTGGGGTTAAGACCTGAGTGTGTGGGCTCTTCTGAGCCTTGCAGTTACATAGGGATACAGCTGTCTGAAAAAACGCGTTTATTTTGGGCTGAAAAACACGTTTTGAAAAGTGAGCTGTTACGCCCCATAAGTTACATGGGGTTGACCAAACTTGCAGAAACATGTTTATTCTGCTGAAAAACATGTTTTGACACTTTCAGCACACTGGGGTTAAGACCTGAGTGTGTGGGCTCTTCTGAGCCTTGCAGTTACATAGGGATACAGATGTCTGAAAAAACGCGTTTATTTCGGGCTGAAAAACACGTTTTGAAAAGTGAGCTGTTACTGACCCATAACTTACATGGGGCTGACCAAACTTGCAGAAACATGTTTATTTCTGCTGAAAAACACGATTTGACACTTTCAGCACACTGGGGTTAAGACCTGAGTGTGTGGGCTCTTCTGAGCCTTGCAGTTACATAGGGATACAGCTGTCTGAAAAAACGCGTTTATTTCGGGCTGAAAAACACGTTTTGAAAAGTGAGCTGTTACTGCAACATAAGTTACATGGGGTTGACCAAACTTGCAGAAACATGTTTATTTCTGCTGAAAAACATGTTTTGACACTTTCAGCACACTGGGGTTAAGACCTGAGTGTGTGGGCTCTTCTGAGCCTTGCAGTTACATAGGGATACAGCTGTCTGAAAAAACGTGTTTATTTCGGGCTGAAAAACACGTTTTGAAAAGTGAGCTGTTACTGCCCCATAAGTTACATGGGGTTTGACCAAACTTGCAGAAACATGTTTATTTCTGCTGAAAAACATGTTTTGACACTTTCAGCACACTGGGGTTAAGACCTGAGTGTGTGGGCTCTTCTGAGCCTTGCAGTTACATAGGGATACAGCTGTCTGAAAAAACGCGTTTATTTCGGGCTGAAAAACACGTTTTGAAAAGTGAGCTGTTACTGACCCATAACTTACATGGGGCTGACCAAACTTGCAGAAACATGTTTATTTCTGCTGAAAAACACGTTTTGACACTTTCAGCACACTGGGGTTAAGACCTGAGTGTGTGGGCTCTTCTGAGCCTTGCAGTTACATAGGGATACAGCTGTCTGAAAAAACGCGTTTATTTCGGGCTGAAAAACACGTTTTGAAAAGTGAGCTGTTACTGCAACATAAGTTACATGGGGCTGACCAAACTTGCAGAAACATGTTTATTTCTGCTGAAAAACATGTTTTGACACTTTCAGCACACTGGGGTTAAGACCTGAGTGTGTGGCTCTTCTGAGCCTTGCAGTTACATAGGGATACAGATGTCTGAAAAAACGCGTTTATTTCGGGCTGAAAAACACGTTTTGAAAAGTGAGCTGTTACTGACCCATAACTTACATGGGGCTGACCAAACTTGCAGAAACATGTTTATTTCTGCTGAAAAACACGTTTTTACACTTTCAGCACACTGGGGTTAAGACCTGAGTGTGTGGGCTCTTCTGAGCCTTGCAGTTACATAGGGATACAGCTGTCTGAAAAAACGTGTTTATTTCGGGCTGAAAAACACGTTTTGAAAACTGAGCTGTTACTGCAAACATAAGTTACATGGGGTTGACCAAACTTGCAGAAACATGTTTATTTCTGCTGAAAAACATGTTTTGACACTTTCAGCACACTGGGGTTAAGACCTGAGTGTGTGGGCTCTTCTGAGCCTTGCAGTTACATAGGGATACAGCTATCTGAAAAAACGTGTTTATTTCGGGCTGAAAAACACGTTTTGAAAAGTGAGCTGTTACTGACCCATAAGTTACATGGGGTTGACCAAACTTGCAGAAACATGTTTATTTCTGCTGAAAAACATGTTTTGACACTTTCAGCACACTGGGGTTAAGACCTGAGTGTGTGGGCTCTTCTGAGCCTTGCAGTTACATAGGGATACAGCTGTCTGAAAAAACGCGTTTATTTCGGGCTGAAAAACACGTTTTGAAAAGTGAGCTGTTACTGCCCCATAAGATACATGGGGTTGACCAAACTTGCAGAAACATGTTTATTTCTGTTGAAAAACATGTTTTGACACTTTCAGCACACTGGGGTTAAGACCTGAGTGTGTGGCTCTTCTGAGCCTTGCAGTTACATAGGGATACAGCTGTCTGAAAAAACGCGTTTATTTCGGGCTGAAAAACACGTTTTGAAAAGTGAGCTGTTACTGACCCATAACTTACATGGGGTTGACCAAACTTGCAGAAACATGTTTATTTCTGCTGAAAAACATGTTTTGACACTTTCAGCACACTGGGGTTAAGACCTGAGTGTGTGGGCTCTTCTGAGCCTTGCAGTTACATAGGGATACAGCTGTCTGAAAAAACGCGTTTATTTCGGGCTGAAAAACACGTTTTGAAAAGTGAGCTGTTACTGACCCATAACTTACATGGGGCTGACCAAACTTGCAGAAACATGTTTATTTCTGCTGAAAAACATGTTTTGACACTTTCAGCACACTGGGGTTAAGACCTGAGTGTGTGGGCTCTTCTGAGCCTTGCAGTTACATAGGGATACAGATGTCTGAAAAAACGCGTTTATTTCGGGCTGAAAAACACGTTTTGAAAAGTGAGCTGTTACTGACCCATAACTTACATGGGGCTGACCAAACTTGCAGAAACATGTTTATTTCTGCTGAAAAACACGTTTTGACACTTTCAGCACACTGGGGTTAAGACCTGAGTGTGTGGGCTCTTCTGAGCCTTGCAGTTACATAGGGATACAGCTGTCTGAAAAAACGCGTTTATTTCGGGCTGAAAAACACGTTTTGAAAAGTGAGCTGTTACTGCAACATAAGTTACATGGGGTTGACCAAACTTGCAGAAACATGTTTATTTCTGCTGAAAAACATGTTTTGACACTTTCAGCACACTGGGGTTAAGACCTGAGTGTGTGGGCTCTTCTGAGCCTTGCAGTTACATAGGGATACAGATGTCTGAAAAAAACGCGTTTATTTCGGCTGAAAAACACGTTTTGAAAAGTGAGCTGTTACTGCAACATAAGTTACATGGGGCTGACCAAACTTGCAGAAACATGTTTATTTCTGCTGAAAAACACGATTTGACACTTTCAGCACACTGGGGTTAAGACCTGAGTGTGTGGGCTCTTCTGAGCCTTGCAGTTACATAGGGGATACAGATGTCTGAAAAAAACGCGTTTATTTCGGGCTGAAAAACACGTTTTGAAAAGTGAGCTGTTACTGACCCATAACTTACATGGGGCTGACCAAACTTGCAGAAACATGTTTATTTCTGCTGAAAAACACGTTTTGACACTTTCAGCACACTGGGGTTAAGACCTGAGTGTGTGGGCTCTTCTGAGCCTTTCAGTTACATAGGGATACAGCTGTCTGAAAAAACGCGTTTATTTCGGGCTGAAAAACACGTTTTGAAAAGTGAGCTGTTACTGCAACATAAGTTACATGGGGTTGACCACACTTGCAGAAACATGTTTATTTCTGCTGAAAAACATGTTTTGACACTTTCAGCACACTGGGGTTAAGACCTGAGTGTGTGGGCTCTTCTGAGCCTTGCAGTTACATAGGGATACAGCTGTCTGAAAAAACGCGTTTATTTCGGGCTGAAAAACACGTTTTGAAAAGTGAGCTGTTACTGCCCCATAAGTTACATGGGGTTGACCAAACTTGCAGAAACATGTTTATTTCTGCTGAAAAACATGTTTTGACACTTTCAGCACACTGGGGTTAAGACCTGAGTGTGTGGGCTCTTCTGAGCCTTGCAGTTACATAGGGATACAGCTGTCTGAAAAAACGCGTTTATTTCGGGCTGAAAAACACGTTTTGAAAAGTGAGCTGTTACTGACCCATAACTTACATGGGGCTGACCAAACTTGCAGAAACATGTTTATTTCTGCTGAAAAACACGTTTTGACACTTTCAGCACACTGGGGTTAAGACCTGAGTGTGTGGGCTCTTCTGAGCCTTGCAGTTACATAGGGATACAGCTGTCTGAAAAAACGCGTTTATTTCGGGCTGAAAAACACGTTTTGAAAAGTGAGCTGTTACTGCAACATAAGTTACATGGGGTTGACCAAACTTGCAGAAACATGTTTATTTCTGCTGAAAAACATGTTTTGACACTTTCAGCACACTGGGGTTAAGACCTGAGTGTGTGGGCTCTTCTGAGCCTTGCAGTTACATAGGGATACAGATGTCTGAAAAAACGCGTTTATTTCGGGCTGAAAAACACGTTTTGAAAAGTGAGCTGTTACTGACCCATAACTTACATGGGGCTGACCAAACTTGCAGAAACATGTTTATTTCTGCTGAAAAACACGTTTTTACACTTTCAGCACACTGGGGTTAAGACCTGAGTGTGTGGGCTCTTCTGAGCCTTGCAGTTACATAGGGATACAGCTGTCTGAAAAAACGCGTTTATTTCGGGCTGAAAAACACGTTTTGAAAAGTGAGCTGTTACTGCAACATAAGTTACATGGGGTTGACCAAACTTGCAGAAACATGTTTATTTCTGCTGAAAAACATGTTTTGACACTTTCAGCACACTGGGGTTAAGACCTGAGTGTGTGGGCTCTTCTGAGCCTTGCAGTTACATAGGGATACAGATGTCTGAAAAAACGCGTTTATTTCGGGCTGAAAAACACGTTTTGAAAAGTGAGCTGTTACTGACCCATAACTTACATGGGGCTGACCAAACTTGCAGAAACATGTTTATTTCTGCTGAAAAACACGATTTGACACTTTCAGCACACTGGGGTTAAGACCTGAGTGTGTGGGCTCTTCTGAGCCTTGCAGTTACATAGGGATACAGATGTCTGAAAAAACGCGTTTATTTCGGGCTGAAAAACACGTTTTGAAAAGTGAGCTGTTACTGACCCATAACTTACATGGGGCTGACCAAACTTGCAGAAACATGTTTATTTCTGCTGAAAAACACGTTTTGACACTTTCAGCACACTGGGGTTAAGACCTGAGTGTGTGGGCTCTTCTGAGCCTTTCAGTTACATAGGGATACAGCTGTCTGAAAAAACGCGTTTATTTCGGGCTGAAAAACACGTTTTGAAAAGTGAGCTGTTACTGCAACATAAGTTACATGGGGTTGACCACACTTGCAGAAACATGTTTATTTCTGCTGAAAAACATGTTTTGACACTTTCAGCACACTGGGGTTAAGACCTGAGTGTGTGGGCTCTTCTGAGCCTTGCAGTTACATAGGGATACAGCTGTCTGAAAAAACGCGTTTATTTTGGGCTGAAAAACACGTTTTGAAAAGTGAGCTGTTACGCCCCATAAGTTACATGGGGTTGACCAAACTTGCAGAAACATGTTTATTTCTGCTGAAAAACATGTTTTGACACTTTCAGCACACTGGGGTTAAGACCTGAGTGTGTGGGCTCTTCTGAGCCTTGCAGTTACATAGGGATACAGATGTCTGAAAAAACGCGTTTATTTCGGGCTGAAAAACACGTTTTGAAAAGTGAGCTGTTACTGACCCATAACTTACATGGGGCTGACCAAACTTGCAGAAACATGTTTATTTCTGCTGAAAAACACGATTTGACACTTTCAGCACACTGGGGTTAAGACCTGAGTGTGTGGGCTCTTCTGAGCCTTGCAGTTACATAGGGATACAGCTGTCTGAAAAAACGCGTTTATTTCGGGCTGAAAAACACGTTTTGAAAAGTGAGCTGTTACTGCAACATAAGTTACATGGGGTTGACCAAACTTGCAGAAACATGTTTATTTCTGCTGAAAAACATGTTTTGACACTTTCAGCACACTGGGGTTAAGACCTGAGTGTGTGGGCTCTTCTGAGCCTTGCAGTTACATAGGGATACAGCTGTCTGAAAAAACGCGTTTATTTCGGGCTGAAAAACACGTTTTGAAAAGTGAGCTGTTACTGCCCCATAAGTTACATGGGGTTGACCAAACTTGCAGAAACATGTTTATTTCTGCTGAAAAACATGTTTTGACACTTTCAGCACACTGGGGTTAAGACCTGAGTGTGTGGGCTCTTCTGAGCCTTGCAGTTACATAGGGATACAGCTGTCTGAAAAAACGCGTTTATTTCGGGCTGAAAAACACGTTTTGAAAAGTGAGCTGTTACTGACCCATAACTTACATGGGGCTGACCAAACTTGCAGAAACATGTTTATTTCTGCTGAAAAACACGTTTTGACACTTTCAGCACACTGGGGTTAAGACCTGAGTGTGTGGGCTCTTCTGAGCCTTGCAGTTACATAGGGATACAGCTGTCTGAAAAAACGCGTTTATTTCGGGCTGAAAAACACGTTTTGAAAAGTGAGCTGTTACTGCAACATAAGTTACATGGGGTTGACCAAACTTGCAGAAACATGTTTATTTCTGCTGAAAAACATGTTTTGACACTTTCAGCACACTGGGGTTAAGACCTGAGTGTGTGGGCTCTTCTGAGCCTTGCAGTTACATAGGGATACAGATGTCTGAAAAAACGCGTTTATTTCGGGCTGAAAAACACGTTTTGAAAAGTGAGCTGTTACTGACCCATAACTTACATGGGGCTGACCAAACTTGCAGAAACATGTTTATTTCTGCTGAAAAACACGTTTTTACACTTTCAGCACACTGGGGTTAAGACCTGAGTGTGTGGGCTCTTCTGAGCCTTGCAGTTACATAGGGATACAGCTGTCTGAAAAAACGTGTTTATTTCGGGCTGAAAAACACGTTTTGAAAACTGAGCTGTTACTGCAACATAAGTTACATGGGGTTGACCAAACTTGCAGAAACATGTTTATTTCTGCTGAAAAACATGTTTTGACACTTTCAGCACACTGGGGTTAAGACCTGAGTGTGTGGGCTCTTCTGAGCCTTGCAGTTACATAGGGATACAGCTATCTGAAAAAACGTGTTTATTTCGGGCTGAAAAACACGTTTTGAAAAGTGAGCTGTTACTGACCCATAAGTTACATGGGGTTGACCAAACTTGCAGAAACATGTTTATTTCTGCTGAAAAACACGTTTTGACACTTTCAGCACACTGGGGTTAAGACCTGAGTGTGTGGGCTCTTCTGAGCCTTGCAGTTACATAGGGATACAGCTGTCTGAAAAAACGCGTTTATTTCGGGCTGAAAAACACGTTTTGAAAAGTGAGCTGTTACTGCCCCATAAGATACATGGGGTTGACCAAACTTGCAGAAACATGTTTATTTCTGTTGAAAAACATGTTTTGACACTTTCAGCACACTGGGGTTAAGACCTGAGTGTGTGGGCTCTTCTGAGCCTTGCAGTTACATAGGGATACAGCTGTCTGAAAAAACGCGTTTATTTCGGGCTGAAAAACACGTTTTGAAAAGTGAGCTGTTACTGCCCCATAAGTTACATGGGGTTGACCAAACTTGCAGAAACATGTTTATTTCTGCTGAAAAACACGTTTTGACACTTTCAGCACACTGGGGTTAAGACCTGAGTGTGTGGGCTCTTCTGAGCCTTGCAGTTACATAGGGATACAGCTGTCTGAAAAAACGCGTTTATTTCGGGCTGAAAAACACGTTTTGAAAAGTGAGCTGTTACTGCAACATAAGTTACATGGGGTTGACCAAACTTGCAGAAACATGTTTATTTCTGCTGAAAAACATGTTTTGACACTTTCAGCACACTGGGGTTAAGACCTGAGTGTGTGGGCTCTTCTGAGCCTTGCAGTTACATAGGGATACAGATGTCTGAAAAAACGCGTTTATTTCGGGCTGAAAAACACGTTTTGAAAAGTGAGCTGTTACTGACCCATAACTTACATGGGGCTGACCAAACTTGCAGAAACATGTTTATTTCTGCTGAAAAACACGTTTTTACACTTTCAGCACACTGGGGTTAAGACCTGAGTGTGTGGGCTCTTCTGAGCCTTGCAGTTACATAGGGATACAGCTGTCTGAAAAAACGTGTTTATTTCGGGCTGAAAAACACGTTTTGAAAACTGAGCTGTTACTGCAACATAAGTTACATGGGGTTGACCAAACTTGCAGAAACATGTTTATTTCTGCTGAAAAACATGTTTTGACACTTTCAGCACACTGGGGTTAAGACCTGAGTGTGTGGGCTCTTCTGAGGCTTGCAGTTACATAGGGATACAGCTATCTGAAAAAACGTGTTTATTTCGGGCTGAAAAACACGTTTTGAAAAGTGAGCTGTTACTGCAACATAAGTTACATGGGGTTGACCAAACTTGCAGAAACATGTTTATTTCTGCTGAAAAACATGTTTTGACACTTTCAGCACACTGGGGTTAAGACCTGAGTGTGTGGGCTCTTCTGAGCCTTGCAGTTACATAGGGATACAGCTGTCTGAAAAAACGCGTTTATTTCGGGCTGAAAAATACGTTTTGAAAAGTGAGCTGTTACTGACCCATAACTTACATGGGGCTGACCAAACTTGCAGAAACATGTTTATTTCTGCTGAAAAACACGATTTGACACTTTCAGCACACTGGGGTTAAGACCTGAGTGTGTGGGCTCTTCTGAGCCTTGCAGTTACATAGGGATACAGCTGTCTGAAAAAACGTGTTTATTTCGGGCTGAAAAACACGTTTTGAAAAGTTAGCTGTTACTGCAACATAAGTTACATGGGGTTGACCAAACTTGCAGAAACATGTTTATTTCTGCTGAAAAACATGTTTTGACACTTTCAGCACACTGGGGTTAAGACCTGAGTGTGTGGGCTCTTCTGAGCCTTGCAGTTACATAGGGATACAGCTGTCTGAAAAAACGCGTTTATTTCGGGCTGAAAAACACGTTTTGAAAAGTGAGCTGTTACTGCCCCATAAGTTACATGGGGTTGACCAAACTTGCAGAAACATGTTTATTTCTGCTGAAAAACATGTTTTGACACTTTCAGCACACTGGGGTTAAGACCTGAGTGTGTGGGCTCTTCTGAGCCTTGCAGTTACATAGGGATACAGCTGTCTGAAAAAACGCGTTTATTTCGGGCTGAAAAACACGTTTTGAAAAGTGAGCTGTTACTGACCCATAACTTACATGGGGCTGACCAAACTTGCAGAAACATGTTTATTTCTGCTGAAAAACATGTTTTGACACTTTCAGCACACTGGGGTTAAGACCTGAGTGTGTGGGCTCTTCTGAGCCTTGCAGTTACATAGGGATACAGATGTCTGAAAAAACGCGTTTATTTCGGGCTGAAAAACACGTTTTGAAAAGTGAGCTGTTACTGACCCATAACTTACATGGGGCTGACCAAACTTGCAGAAACATGTTTATTTCTGCTGAAAAACACGTTTTGACACTTTCAGCACACTGGGGTTAAGACCTGAGTGTGTGGGCTCTTCTGAGCCTTGCAGTTACATAGGGATACAGCTGTCTGAAAAAACGCGTTTATTTCGGGCTGAAAAACACGTTTTGAAAAGTGAGCTGTTACTGCAACATAAGTTACATGGGGTTGACCAAACTTGCAGAAACATGTTTATTTCTGCTGAAAAACATGTTTTGACACTTTCAGCACACTGGGGTTAAGACCTGAGTGTGTGGGCTCTTCTGAGCCTTGCAGTTACATAGGGATACAGATGTCTGAAAAAACGCGTTTATTTCGGGCTGAAAAACACGTTTTGAAAAGTGAGCTGTTACTGACCCATAACTTACATGGGGCTGACCAAACTTGCAGAAACATGTTTATTTCTGCTGAAAAACACGATTTGACACTTTCAGCACACTGGGGTTAAGACCTGAGTGTGTGGGCTCTTCTGAGCCTTGCAGTTACATAGGGATACAGATGTCTGAAAAAACGCGTTTATTTCGGGCTGAAAAACACGTTTTGAAAAGTGAGCTGTTACTGACCCATAACTTACATGGGGCTGACCAAACTTGCAGAAACATGTTTATTTCTGCTGAAAAACACGTTTTGACACTTTCAGCACACTGGGGTTAAGACCTGAGTGTGTGGGCTCTTCTGAGCCTTTCAGTTACATAGGGATACAGCTGTCTGAAAAAACGCGTTTATTTCGGGCTGAAAAACACGTTTTGAAAAGTGAGCTGTTACTGCAACATAAGTTACATGGGGTTGACCACACTTGCAGAAACATGTTTATTTCTGCTGAAAAACATGTTTTGACACTTTCAGCACACTGGGGTTAAGACCTGAGTGTGTGGGCTCTTCTGAGCCTTGCAGTTACATAGGGATACAGCTGTCTGAAAAAACGCGTTTATTTCGGGCTGAAAAACACGTTTTGAAAAGTGAGCTGTTACTGCCCCATAAGTTACATGGGGTTGACCAAACTTGCAGAAACATGTTTATTTCTGCTGAAAAACATGTTTTGACACTTTCAGCACACTGGGGTTAAGACCTGAGTGTGTGGGCTCTTCTGAGCCTTGCAGTTACATAGGGATACAGCTGTCTGAAAAAACGCGTTTATTTCGGGCTGAAAAACACGTTTTGAAAAGTGAGCTGTTACTGACCCATAACTTACATGGGGCTGACCAAACTTGCAGAAACATGTTTATTTCTGCTGAAAAACATGTTTTGACACTTTCAGCACACTGGGGTTAAGACCTGAGTGTGTGGGCTCTTCTGAGCCTTGCAGTTACATAGGGATACAGATGTCTGAAAAAACGCGTTTATTTCGGGCTGAAAAACACGTTTTGAAAAGTGAGCTGTTACTGACCCATAACTTACATGGGGCTGACCAAACTTGCAGAAACATGTTTATTTCTGCTGAAAAACACGTTTTGACACTTTCAGCACACTGGGGTTAAGACCTGAGTGTGTGGGCTCTTCTGAGCCTTGCAGTTACATAGGGATACAGCTGTCTGAAAAAACGCGTTTATTTCGGGCTGAAAAACACGTTTTGAAAAGTGAGCTGTTACTGCAACATAAGTTACATGGGGTTGACCAAACTTGCAGAAACATGTTTATTTCTGCTGAAAAACATGTTTTGACACTTTCAGCACACTGGGGTTAAGACCTGAGTGTGTGGGCTCTTCTGAGCCTTGCAGTTACATAGGGATACAGATGTCTGAAAAAACGCGTTTATTTCGGGCTGAAAAACACGTTTTGAAAAGTGAGCTGTTACTGACCCATAACTTACATGGGGCTGACCAAACTTGCAGAAACATGTTTATTTCTGCTGAAAAACACGATTTGACACTTTCAGCACACTGGGGTTAAGACCTGAGTGTGTGGGCTCTTCTGAGCCTTGCAGTTACATAGGGATACAGATGTCTGAAAAAACGCGTTTATTTCGGGCTGAAAAACACGTTTTGAAAAGTGAGCTGTTACTGACCCATAACTTACATGGGGCTGACCAAACTTGCAGAAACATGTTTATTTCTGCTGAAAAACACGTTTTGACACTTTCAGCACACTGGGGTTAAGACCTGAGTGTGTGGGCTCTTCTGAGCCTTTCAGTTACATAGGGATACAGCTGTCTGAAAAAACGCGTTTATTTCGGGCTGAAAAACACGTTTTGAAAAGTGAGCTGTTACTGCAACATAAGTTACATGGGGTTGACCACACTTGCAGAAACATGTTTATTTCTGCTGAAAAACATGTTTTGACACTTTCAGCACACTGGGGTTAAGACCTGAGTGTGTGGGCTCTTCTGAGCCTTGCAGTTACATAGGGATACAGCTGTCTGAAAAAACGCGTTTATTTTGGGCTGAAAAACACGTTTTGAAAAGTGAGCTGTTACGCCCCATAAGTTACATGGGGTTGACCAAACTTGCAGAAACATGTTTATTTCTGCTGAAAAACATGTTTTGACACTTTCAGCACACTGGGGGTTAAGACCTGAGTGTGTGGGCTCTTCTGAGCCTTGCAGTTACATAGGGATACAGATGTCTGAAAAAACGCGTTTATTTCGGGCTGAAAAACACGTTTTGAAAAGTGAGCTGTTACTGACCCATAACTTACATGGGGCTGACCAAACTTGCAGAAACATGTTTATTTCTGCTGAAAAACACGATTTGACACTTTCAGCACACTGGGGTTAAGACCTGAGTGTGTGGGCTCTTCTGAGCCTTGCAGTTACATAGGGATACAGCTGTCTGAAAAAACGCGTTTATTTCGGGCTGAAAAACACGTTTTGAAAAGTGAGCTGTTACTGCAACATAAGTTACATGGGGTTGACCAAACTTGCAGAAACATGTTTATTTCTGCTGAAAAACATGTTTTGACACTTTCAGCACACTGGGGTTAAGACCTGAGTGTGTGGGCTGTTCTGAGCCTTGCAGTTACATAGGGATACAGATGTCTGAAAAAACGCGTTTATTTCGGGCTGAAAAACACGTTTTGAAAAGTGAGCTGTTACTGACCCATAAGTTACATGGGGTTGACCAAACTTGCAGAAACATGTTTATTTCTGCTGAAAAACATGTTTTGACACTTTCAGCACACTGGGGTTAAGACCTGAGTGTGTGGGCTCTTCTGAGCCTTGCAGTTACATAGGGATACAGCTGTCTGAAAAAACGCGTTTATTTCGGGCTGAAAAACACGTTTTGAAAAGTGAGCTGTTACTGCCCCATAAGATACATGGGGTTGACCAAACTTGCAGAAACATGTTTATTTCTGTTGAAAAACATGTTTTGACACTTTCAGCACACTGGGGTTAAGACCTGAGTGTGTGGGCTCTTCTGAGCCTTGCAGTTACATAGGGATACAGCTGTCTGAAAAAACGCGTTTATTTCGGGCTGAAAAACACGTTTTGAAAAGTGAGCTGTTACTGACCCATAACTTACATGGGGCTGACCAAACTTGCAGAAACATGTTTATTTCTGCTGAAAAACACGTTTTGACACTTTCAGCACACTGGGGTTAAGACCTGAGTGTGTGGGCTCTTCTGAGCCTTGCAGTTACATAGGGATACAGCTGTCTGAAAAAACGCGTTTATTTCGGGCTGAAAAACACGTTTTGAAAAGTGAGCTGTTACTGCAACATAAGTTACATGGGGTTGACCAAACTTGCAGAAACATGTTTATTTCTGCTGAAAAACATGTTTTGACACTTTCAGCACACTGGGGTTAAGACCTGAGTGTGTGGGCTCTTCTGAGCCTTGCAGTTACATAGGGATACAGATGTCTGAAAAAACGCGTTTATTTCGGGCTGAAAAACACGTTTTGAAAAGTGAGCTGTTACTGACCCATAACTTACATGGGGCTGACCAAACTTGCAGAAACATGTTTATTTCTGCTGAAAAACACGTTTTTACACTTTCAGCACACTGGGGTTAAGACCTGAGTGTGTGGGCTCTTCTGAGCCTTGCAGTTACATAGGGATACAGCTGTCTGAAAAAACGTGTTGATTTCGGGCTGAAAAACACGTTTTGAAAACTGAGCTGTTACTGCAACATAAGTTACATGGGGTTGACCAAACTTGCAGAAACATGTTTATTTCTGCTGAAAAACATGTTTTGACACTTTCAGCACACTGGGGTTAAGACCTGAGTGTGTGGGCTCTTCTGAGGCTTGCAGTTACATAGGGATACAGCTATCTGAAAAAACGTGTTTATTTCGGGCTGAAAAACACGTTTTGAAAAGTGAGCTGTTACTGCAACATAAGTTACATGGGGTTGACCAAACTTGCAGAAACATGTTTATTTCTGCTGAAAAACATGTTTTGACACTTTCAGCACACTGGGGTTAAGACCTGAGTGTGTGGGCTCTTCTGAGCCTTGCAGTTACATAGGGATACAGCTGTCTGAAAAAACGCGTTTATTTCGGGCTGAAAAATACGTTTTGAAAAGTGAGCTGTTACTGACCCATAACTTACATGGGGCTGACCAAACTTGCAGAAACATGTTTATTTCTGCTGAAAAACACGATTTGACACTTTCAGCACACTGGGGTTAAGACCTGAGTGTGTGGGCTCTTCTGAGCCTTGCAGTTACATAGGGATACAGCTGTCTGAAAAAACGTGTTTATTTCGGGCTGAAAAACACGTTTTGAAAAGTTAGCTGTTACTGCAACATAAGTTACATGGGGTTGACCAAACTTGCAGAAACATGTTTATTTCTGCTGAAAAACATGTTTTGACACTTTCAGCACACTGGGGTTAAGACCTGAGTGTGTGGGCTCTTCTGAGCCTTGCAGTTACATAGGGATACAGCTGTCTGAAAAAACGCGTTTATTTCGGGCTGAAAAACACGTTTTGAAAAGTGAGCTGTTACTGCCCCATAAGTTACATGGGGTTGACCAAACTTGCAGAAACATGTTTATTTCTGCTGAAAAACATGTTTTGACACTTTCAGCACACTGGGGTTAAGACCTGAGTGTGTGGGCTCTTCTGAGCCTTGCAGTTACATAGGGATACAGCTGTCTGAAAAAACGCGTTTATTTCGGGCTGAAAAACACGTTTTGAAAAGTGAGCTGTTACTGACCCATAACTTACATGGGGCTGACCAAACTTGCAGAAACATGTTTATTTCTGCTGAAAAACATGTTTTGACACTTTCAGCACACTGGGGTTAAGACCTGAGTGTGTGGGCTCTTCTGAGCCTTGCAGTTACATAGGGATACAGATGTATGAAAAAACGCGTTTATTTCGGGCTGAAAAACACGTTTTGAAAAGTGAGCTGTTACTGACCCATAACTTACATGGGGCTGACCAAACTTGCAGAAACATGTTTATTTCTGCTGAAAAACACGTTTTGACACTTTCAGCACACTGGGGTTAAGACCTGAGTGTGTGGGCTCTTCTGAGCCTTGCAGTTACATAGGGATACAGCTGTCTGAAAAAACGCGTTTATTTCGGGCTGAAAAACACGTTTTGAAAAGTGAGCTGTTACTGCAACATAAGTTACATGGGGTTGACCAAACTTGCAGAAACATGTTTATTTCTGCTGAAAGACATGTTTTGACACTTTCAGCACACTGGGGTTAAGACCTGAGTGTGTGGGCTCTTCTGAGCCTTGCAGTTACATAGGGATACAGATGTCTGAAAAAACGCGTTTATTTCGGGCTGAAAAACACGTTTTGAAAAGTGAGCTGTTACTGACCCATAACTTACATGGGGCTGACCAAACTTGCAGAAACATGTTTATTTCTGCTGAAAAACACGATTTGACACTTTCAGCACACTGGGGTTAAGACCTGAGTGTGTGGGCTCTTCTGAGCCTTGCAGTTACATAGGGATACAGATGTCTGAAAAAACGCGTTTATTTCGGGCTGAAAAACACGTTTTGAAAAGTGAGCTGTTACTGACCCATAACTTACATGGGGCTGACCAAACTTGCAGAAACATGTTTATTTCTGCTGAAAAACACGTTTTGACACTTTCAGCACACTGGGGTTAAGACCTGAGTGTGTGGGCTCTTCTGAGCCTTTCAGTTACATAGGGATACAGCTGTCTGAAAAAACGCGTTTATTTCGGGCTGAAAAACACGTTTTGAAAAGTGAGCTGTTACTGCAACATAAATTACATGGGGTTGACCACACTTGCAGAAACATGTTTATTTCTGCTGAAAAACATGTTTTGACACTTTCAGCACACTGGGGTTAAGACCTGAGTGTGTGGGCTCTTCTGAGCCTTGCAGTTACATAGGGATACAGCTGTCTGAAAAAACGCGTTTATTTTGGGCTGAAAAACACGTTTTGAAAAGTGAGCTGTTACGCCCCATAAGTTACATGGGGTTGACCAAACTTGCAGAAACATGTTTATTTCTGCTGAAAAACATGTTTTGACACTTTCAGCACACTGGGGTTAAGACCTGAGTGTGTGGGCTCTTCTGAGCCTTGCAGTTACATAGGGATACAGATGTCTGAAAAAACGCGTTTATTTCGGGCTGAAAAACACGTTTTGAAAAGTGAGCTGTTACTGACCCATAACTTACATGGGGCTGACCAAACTTGCAGAAACATGTTTATTTCTGCTGAAAAACACGATTTGACACTTTCAGCACACTGGGGTTAAGACCTGAGTGTGTGGGCTCTTCTGAGCCTTGCAGTTACATAGGGATACAGCTGTCTGAAAAAACGCGTTTATTTCGGGCTGAAAAACACGTTTTGAAAAGTGAGCTGTTACTGCAACATAAGTTACATGGGGTTGACCAAACTTGCAGAAACATGTTTATTTCTGCTGAAAAACATGTTTTGACACTTTCAGCACACTGGGGTTAAGACCTGAGTGTGTGGGCTGTTCTGAGCCTTGCAGTTACATAGGGATACAGATGTCTGAAAAAACGCGTTTATTTCGGGCTGAAAAACACGTTTTGAAAAGTGAGCTGTTACTGACCCATAAGTTACATGGGGTTGACCAAACTTGCAGAAACATGTTTATTTCTGCTGAAAAACATGTTTTGACACTTTCAGCACACTGGGGTTAAGACCTGAGTGTGTGGGCTCTTCTGAGCCTTGCAGTTACATAGGGATACAGCTGTCTGAAAAAACGTGTTTATTTCGGGCTGAAAAACACGTTTTGAAAAGTGAGCTGTTACTGCAACATAAGTTACATGGGGTTGACCAAACTTGCAGAAACATGTTTATTTCTGCTGAAAAACATGTTTTGACACTTTCAGCACACTGGGGTTAAGACCTGAGTGTGTGGGCTCTTCTGAGCCTTGCAGTTACATAGGGATACAGCTGTCTGAAAAAACGCGTTTATTTCGGGCTGAAAAACACGTTTTGAAAAGTGAGCTGTTACTGACCCATAACTTACATGGGGCTGACCAAACTTGCAGAAACATGTTTATTTCTGCTGAAAAACACGATTTGACACTTTCAGCACACTGGGGTTAAGACCTGAGTGTGTGGGCTCTTTTGAGCCTTGCAGTTACATAGGGATACAGCTGTCTGAAAAAACGTGTTTATTTCGGGCTGAAAAACACGTTTTGAAAAGTGAGCTGTTACTGACCCATAACTTACATGGGGTTGACCAAACTTGCAGAAACATGTTTATTTCTGCTGAAAAACATGTTTTGACACTTTCAGCACACTGGGGTTAAGACCTGAGTGTGTGGGCTCTTCTGAGCCTTGCAGTTACATAGGGATACAGATGTCTGAAAAAACGCGTTTATTTCGGGCTGAAAAACACGTTTTGAAAAGTGAGCTGTTACTGACCCATAACTTACATGGGGCTGACCAAACTTGCAGAAACATGTTTATTTCTGCTGAAAAACACGTTTTTACACTTTCAGCACTCTGGGGATAAGACCTGAGTGTGTGGGCTCTTCTGAGCCTTGCAGTTACATAGGGATACAGCTGTCTGAAAAAACGTGTTTATTTCGGGCTGAAAAACACGTTTTGAAAACTGAGCTGTTACTGCAACATAAGTTACATGGGGTTGACCAAACTTGCAGAAACATGTTTATTTCTGCTGAAAAACACGTTTTTACACTTTCAGCACACTGGGGTTAAGACCTGAGTGTGTGGGCTCTTCTGAGCCTTGCAGTTACATAGGGATACAGCTATCTGAAAAAACGTGTTTATTTCGGGCTGAAAAACACGTTTTGAAAAGTGAGCTGTTACTGCAACATAAGTTACATGGGGTTGACCAAACTTGCAGAAACATGTTCATTTCTGCTGAAAAACATGTTTTGACACTTTCAGCACACTGGGGTTAAGACCTGAGTGTGTGGGCTCTTCTGAGGCTTGCAGTTACATAGGGATACAGCTATCTGAAAAAACGTGTTTATTTCGGGCTGAAAAACACGTTTTGAAAAGTGAGCTGTTACTGCAACATAAGTTACATGGGGTTGACCAAACTTGCAGAAACATGTTCATTTCTGCTGAAAAACATGTTTTGACACTTTCAGCACACTGGGGTTAAGACCTGAGTGTGTGGGCTCTTCTGAGCCTTGCAGTTACATAGGGATACAGCTGTCTGAAAAAACGCGTTTATTTCGGGCTGAAAAACACGTTTTGAAAAGTGAGCTGTTACTGACCCATAACTTACATGGGGCTGACCAAACTTGCAGAAACATGTTTATTTCTGCTGAAAAACACGATTTGACACTTTCAGCACACTGGGGTTAAGACCTGAGTGTGTGGGCTCTTCTGAGCCTTGCAGTTACATAGGGATACAGCTGTCTGAAAAAACGCGTTTATTTCGGGCTGAAAAACACGTTTTGAAAAGTGAGCTGTTACTGCCCCATAAGTTACATGGGGTTGACCAAACTTGTAGAAACATGTTTATTTCTGCTGAAAAACATGTTTTGACACTTTCAGCACACTGGGGTTAAGACCTGAGTGTGTGGGCTCTTCTGAGCCTTGCAGTTACATAGGGATACAGCTGTTAGAAAAAACGCGTTTATTTCGGGCTGAAAAACACGTTTTGAAAAGTGAGCTGTTACTGCAACATAAGTTACATGGGGTTGACCAAACTTGCAGAAACATGTTTATTTCTGCTGAAAAACATGTTTTGACACTTTCAGCACACTGGGGTTAAGACCTGAGTGTGTGGGCTCTTCTGAGCCTTGCAGTTACATAGGGATACAGCTGTCTGAAAAAACGCGTTTATTTCGGGCTGAAAAACACGTTTTGAAAAGTGAGCTGTTACTGCCCCATAAGTTACATGGGGTTGACCAAACTTGCAGAAACATGTTTATTTCTGCTGAAAAACATGTTTTGACACTTTCAGCACACTGGGGTTAAGACCTGAGTGTGTGGGCTCTTCTGAGCCTTGCAGTTACATAGGGATACAGCTGTCTGAAAAAACGCGTTTATTTCGGGCTGAAAAACACGTTTTGAAAAGTGAGCTGTTACTGACCCATAACTTACATGGGGCTGACCAAACTTGCAGAAACATGTTTATTTCTGCTGAAAAACACGTTTTGACACTTTCAGCACACTGGGGTTAAGACCTGAGTGTGTGGGCTCTTCTGAGCCTTGCAGTTACATAGGGATACAGCTGTCTGAAAAAACGCGTTTATTTCGGGCTGAAAAACACGTTTTGAAAAGTGAGCTGTTACTGCAACATAAGTTACATGGGGTTGACCAAACTTGCAGAAACATGTTTATTTCTGCTGAAAAACATGTTTTGACACTTTCAGCACACTGGGGTTAAGACCTGAGTGTGTGGGCTCTTCTGAGCCTTGCAGTTACATAGGGATACAGATGTCTGAAAAAACGCGTTTATTTCGGGCTGAAAAACACGTTTTGAAAAGTGAGCTGTTACTGACCCATAACTTACATGGGGCTGACCAAACTTGCAGAAACATGTTTATTTCTGCTGAAAAACACGTTTTTACACTTTCAGCACACTGGGGTTAAGACCTGAGTGTGTGGGCTCTTCTGAGCCTTGCAGTTACATAGGGATACAGCTGTCTGAAAAAACGTGTTTATTTCGGGCTGAAAAACACGTTTTGAAAACTGAGCTGTTACTGCAACATAAGTTACATGGGGTTGACCAAACTTGCAGAAACATGTTTATTTCTGCTGAAAAACATGTTTTGACACTTTCAGCACACTGGGGTTAAGACCTGAGTGTGTGGGCTCTTCTGAGCCTTGCAGTTACATAGGGATACAGCTATCTGAAAAAACGTGTTTATTTCGGGCTGAAAAACACGTTTTGAAAAGTGAGCTGTTACTGACCCATAAGTTACATGGGGTTGACCAAACTTGCAGAAACATGTTTATTTCTGCTGAAAAACATGTTTTGACACTTTCAGCACACTGGGGTTAAGACCTGAGTGTGTGGGCTCTTCTGAGCCTTGCAGTTACATAGGGATACAGCTGTCTGAAAAAACGCGTTTATTTCGGGCTGAAAAACACGTTTTGAAAAGTGAGCTGTTACTGCAACATAAGTTACATGGGGTTGACCAAACTTGCAGAAACATGTTTATTTCTGCTGAAAAACATGTTTTGACACTTTCAGCACACTGGGGTTAAGACCTGAGTGTGTGGGCTCTTCTGAGCCTTGCAGTTACATAGGGATACAGCTGTCTGAAAAAACGCGTTTATTTCGGGCTGAAAAACACGTTTTGAAAAGTGAGCTGTTACTGACCCATAACTTACATGGGGCTGACCAAACTTGCAGAAACATGTTTATTTCTGCTGAAAAACATGTTTTGACACTTTCAGCACACTGGGGTTAAGACCTGAGTGTGTGGGCTCTTCTGAGCCTTGCAGTTACATAGGGATACAGCTGTCTGAAAAAACGCGTTTATTTCGGGCTGAAAAACACGTTTTGAAAAGTGAGCTGTTACTGACCCATAACTTACATGGGGTTGACCAAACTTGCAGAAACATGTTTATTTCTGCTGAAAAACATGTTTTGACACTTTCAGCACACTGGGGTTAAGACCTGAGTGTGTGGGCTCTTCTGAGCCTTGCAGTTACATAGGGATACAGCTGTCTGAAAAAACGCGTTTATTTCGGGCTGAAAAACACGTTTTGAAAAGTGAGCTGTTACTGACCCATAACTTACATGGGGCTGACCAAACTTGCAGAAACATGTTTATTTCTGCTGAAAAACACGTTTTGACACTTTCAGCACACTGGGGTTAAGACCTGAGTGTGTGGGCTCTTCTGAGCCTTGCAGTTACATAGGGATACAGCTATCTGAAAAAACGCGTTTATTTCGGGCTGAAAAACACGTTTTGAAAAGTGAGCTGTTACTGCAACATAAGTTACATGGGGTTGACCAAACTTGCAGAAACATGTTCATTTCTGCTGAAAAACATGTTTTGACACTTTCAGCACACTGGGGTTAAGACCTGAGTGTGTGGGCTCTTCTGAGGCTTGCAGTTACATAGGGATACAGATGTCTGAAAAAACGCGTTTATTTCGGGCTGAAAAACACGTTTTGAAAAGTGAGCTGTTACTGCAACATAAGTTACATGGGGTTGACCAAACTTGCAGAAACATGTTCATTTCTGCTGAAAAACACGTTTTGACACTTTCAGCACACTGGGGTTAAGACCTGAGTGTGTGGGCTCTTCTGAGCCTTGCAGTTACATAGGGATACAGCTGTCTGAAAAAACGTGTTTATTTCGGGCTGAAAAACACGTTTTGAAAACTGAGCTGTTACTGCAACATAAGTTACATGGGGTTGACCAAACTTGCAGAAACATGTTTATTTCTGCTGAAAAACATGTTTTGACACTTTCAGCACACTGGGGTTAAGACCTGAGTGTGTGGGCTCTTCTGAGGCTTGCAGTTACATAGGGATACAGCTGTCTGAAAAAACGCGTTTATTTCGGGCTGAAAAACACGTTTTGAAAAGTGAGCTGTTACTGCCCCATAAGTTACATGGGGTTGACCAAACTTGCAGAAACATGTTTATTTCTGCTGAAAAACATGTTTTGACACTTTCAGCACACTGGGGTTAAGACCTGAGTGTGTGGGCTCTTCTGAGCCTTGCAGTTACATAGGGATACAGCTGTCTGAAAAAACGCGTTTATTTCGGGCTGAAAAACACGTTTTGAAAAGTGAGCTGTTACTGCAACATAAGTTACATGGGGTTGACCAAACTTGCAGAAACATGTTTATTTCTGCTGAAAAACATGTTTTGACACTTTCAGCACACTGGGGTTAAGACCTGAGTGTGTGGGCTCTTCTGAGCCTTGCAGTTACATAGGGATACAGCTGTCTGAAAAAACGTGTTTATTTCGGGCTGAAAAACACGTTTTGAAAAGTTAGCTGTTACTGCAACATAAGTTACATGGGGTTGACCAAACTTGCAGAAACATGTTTATTTCTGCTGAAAAACATGTTTTGACACTTTCAGCACACTGGGGTTAAGACCTGAGTGTGTGGGCTCTTCTGAGCCTTGCAGTTACATAGGGATACAGCTGTCTGAAAAAACGCGTTTATTTCGGGCTGAAAAACACGTTTTGAAAAGTGAGCTGTTACTGCCCCATAAGTTACATGGGGTTGACCAAACTTGCAGAAACATGTTTATTTCTGCTGAAAAACATGTTTTGACACTTTCAGCACACTGGGGTTAAGACCTGAGTGTGTGGGCTCTTCTGAGCCTTGCAGTTACATAGGGATACAGCTGTCTGAAAAAACGCGTTTATTTCGGGCTGAAAAACACGTTTTGAAAAGTGAGCTGTTACTGACCCATAACTTACATGGGGCTGACCAAACTTGCAGAAACATGTTTATTTCTGCTGAAAAACATGTTTTGACACTTTCAGCACACTGGGGTTAAGACCTGAGTGTGTGGGCTCTTCTGAGCCTTGCAGTTACATAGGGATACAGATGTCTGAAAAAACGCGTTTATTTCGGGCTGAAAAACACGTTTTGAAAAGTGAGCTGTTACTGACCCATAACTTACATGGGGCTGACCAAACTTGCAGAAACATGTTTATTTCTGCTGAAAAACACGTTTTGACACTTTCAGCACACTGGGGTTAAGACCTGAGTGTGTGGGCTCTTCTGAGCCTTGCAGTTACATAGGGATACAGCTGTCTGAAAAAACGCGTTTATTTCGGGCTGAAAAACACGTTTTGAAAAGTGAGCTGTTACTGCAACATAAGTTACATGGGGTTGACCAAACTTGCAGAAACATGTTTATTTCTGCTGAAAAACATGTTTTGACACTTTCAGCACACTGGGGTTAAGACCTGAGTGTGTGGGCTCTTCTGAGCCTTGCAGTTACATAGGGATACAGATGTCTGAAAAAACGCGTTTATTTCGGGCTGAAAAACACGTTTTGAAAAGTGAGCTGTTACTGACCCATAACTTACATGGGGCTGACCAAACTTGCAGAAACATGTTTATTTCTGCTGAAAAACACGATTTGACACTTTCAGCACACTGGGGTTAAGACCTGAGTGTGTGGGCTCTTCTGAGCCTTGCAGTTACATAGGGATACAGATGTCTGAAAAAACGCGTTTATTTCGGGCTGAAAAACACGTTTTGAAAAGTGAGCTGTTACTGACCCATAACTTACATGGGGCTGACCAAACTTGCAGAAACATGTTTATTTCTGCTGAAAAACACGTTTTGACACTTTCAGCACACTGGGGTTAAGACCTGAGTGTGTGGGCTCTTCTGAGCCTTTCAGTTACATAGGGATACAGCTGTCTGAAAAAACGCGTTTATTTCGGGCTGAAAAACACGTTTTGAAAAGTGAGCTGTTACTGCAACATAAGTTACATGGGGTTGACCACACTTGCAGAAACGTTTATTTCTGCTGAAAAACATGTTTTGACACTTTCAGCACACTGGGGTTAAGACCTGAGTGTGTGGGCTCTTTTGAGCCTTGCAGTTACATAGGGATACAGATGTCTGAAAAAACGCGTTTATTTCGGGCTGAAAAACACGTTTTGAAAAGTGAGCTGTTACTGACCCATAACTTACATGGGGCTGACCAAACTTGCAGAAACATGTTTATTTCTGCTGAAAAACACGTTTTTACACTTTCAGCACACTGGGGTTAAGACCTGAGTGTGTGGGCTCTTCTGAGCCTTGCAGTTACATAGGGATACAGCTGTCTGAAAAAACGTGTTTATTTCGGGCTGAAAAACACGTTTTGAAAACTGAGCTGTTACTGCAACATAAGTTACATGGGGTTGACCAAACTTGCAGAAACATGTTTATTTCTGCTGAAAAACATGTTTTGACACTTTCAGCACACTGGGGTTAAGACCTGAGTGTGTGGGCTCTTCTGAGCCTTGCAGTTACATAGGGATACAGCTATCTGAAAAAACGTGTTTATTTCGGGCTGAAAAACACGTTTTGAAAAGTGAGCTGTTACTGACCCATAAGTTACATGGGGTTGACCAAACTTGCAGAAACATGTTTATTTCTGCTGAAAAACATGTTTTGACACTTTCAGCACACTGGGGTTAAGACCTGAGTGTGTGGGCTCTTCTGAGCCTTGCAGTTACATAGGGATACAGCTGTCTGAAAAAACGCGTTTATTTCGGGCTGAAAAACACGTTTTGAAAAGTGAGCTGTTACTGCCCCATAAGATACATGGGGTTGACCAAACTTGCAGAAACATGTTTATTTCTGTTGAAAAACATGTTTTGACACTTTCAGCACACTGGGGTTAAGACCTGAGTGTGTGGGCTCTTCTGAGCCTTGCAGTTACATAGGGATACAGCTGTCTGAAAAAACGCGTTTATTTCGGGCTGAAAAACACGTTTTGAAAAGTGAGCTGTTACTGCCCCATAAGTTACATGGGGTTGACCAAACTTGCAGAAACATGTTTATTTCTGCTGAAAAACATGTTTTGACACTTTCAGCACACTGGGGTTAAGACCTGAGTGTGTGGGCTCTTCTGAGCCTTGCAGTTACATAGGGATACAGCTGTCTGAAAAAACGCGTTTATTTCGGGCTGAAAAACACGTTTTGAAAAGTGAGCTGTTACTGCAACATAAGTTACATGGGGTTGACCAAACTTGCAGAAACATGTTTATTTCTGCTGAAAAACATGTTTTGACACTTTCAGCACACTGGGGTTAAGACCTGAGTGTGTGGGCTCTTCTGAGCCTTGCAGTTACATAGGGATACAGATGTCTGAAAAAACGCGTTTATTTCGGGCTGAAAAACACGTTTTGAAAAGTGAGCTGTTACTGACCCATAACTTACATGGGGCTGACCAAACTTGCAGAAACATGTTTATTTCTGCTGAAAAACACGTTTTTACACTTTCAGCACACTGGGGTTAAGACCTGAGTGTGTGGGCTCTTCTGAGCCTTGCAGTTACATAGGGATACAGCTGTCTGAAAAAACGTGTTTATTTCGGGCTGAAAAACACGTTTTGAAAACTGAGCTGTTACTGCAACATAAGTTACATGGGGTTGACCAAACTTGCAGAAACATGTTTATTTCTGCTGAAAAACATGTTTTGACACTTTCAGCACACTGGGGTTAAGACCTGAGTGTGTGGGCTCTTCTGAGGCTTGCAGTTACATAGGGATACAGCTATCTGAAAAAACGTGTTTATTTCGGGCTGAAAAACACGTTTTGAAAAGTGAGCTGTTACTGCAACATAAGTTACATGGGGTTGACCAAACTTGCAGAAACATGTTTATTTCTGCTGAAAAACATGTTTTGACACTTTCAGCACACTGGGGTTAAGACCTGAGTGTGTGGGCTCTTCTGAGCCTTGCAGTTACATAGGGATACAGCTGTCTGAAAAAACGCGTTTATTTCGGGCTGAAAAATACGTTTTGAAAAGTGAGCTGTTACTGACCCATAACTTACATGGGGCTGACCAAACTTGCAGAAACATGTTTATTTCTGCTGAAAAACACGATTTGACACTTTCAGCACACTGGGGTTAAGACCTGAGTGTGTGGGCTCTTCTGAGCCTTGCAGTTACATAGGGATACAGCTGTCTGAAAAAACGTGTTTATTTCGGGCTGAAAAACACGTTTTGAAAAGTTAGCTGTTACTGCAACATAAGTTACATGGGGTTGACCAAACTTGCAGAAACATGTTTATTTCTGCTGAAAAACATGTTTTGACACTTTCAGCACACTGGGGTTAAGACCTGAGTGTGTGGGCTCTTCTGAGCCTTGCAGTTACATAGGGATACAGCTGTCTGAAAAAACGCGTTTATTTCGGGCTGAAAAACACGTTTTGAAAAGTGAGCTGTTACTGCCCCATAAGTTACATGGGGTTGACCAAACTTGCAGAAACATGTTTATTTCTGCTGAAAAACATGTTTTGACACTTTCAGCACACTGGGGTTAAGACCTGAGTGTGTGGGCTCTTCTGAGCCTTGCAGTTACATAGGGATACAGCTGTCTGAAAAAACGCGTTTATTTCGGGCTGAAAAACACGTTTTGAAAAGTGAGCTGTTACTGACCCATAACTTACATGGGGCTGACCAAACTTGCAGAAACATGTTTATTTCTGCTGAAAAACATGTTTTGACACTTTCAGCACACTGGGGTTAAGACCTGAGTGTGTGGGCTCTTCTGAGCCTTGCAGTTACATAGGGATACAGATGTCTGAAAAAACGCGTTTATTTCGGGCTGAAAAACACGTTTTGAAAAGTGAGCTGTTACTGACCCATAACTTACATGGGGCTGACCAAACTTGCAGAAACATGTTTATTTCTGCTGAAAAACACGTTTTGACACTTTCAGCACACTGGGGTTAAGACCTGAGTGTGTGGGCTCTTCTGAGCCTTGCAGTTACATAGGGATACAGCTGTCTGAAAAAACGCGTTTATTTCGGGCTGAAAAACACGTTTTGAAAAGTGAGCTGTTACTGCAACATAAGTTACATGGGGTTGACCAAACTTGCAGAAACATGTTTATTTCTGCTGAAAAACATGTTTTGACACTTTCAGCACACTGGGGTTAAGACCTGAGTGTGTGGGCTCTTCTGAGCCTTGCAGTTACATAGGGATACAGATGTCTGAAAAAACGCGTTTATTTCGGGCTGAAAAACACGTTTTGAAAAGTGAGCTGTTACTGACCCATAACTTACATGGGGCTGACCAAACTTGCAGAAACATGTTTATTTCTGCTGAAAAACACGATTTGACACTTTCAGCACACTGGGGTTAAGACCTGAGTGTGTGGGCTCTTCTGAGCCTTGCAGTTACATAGGGATACAGATGTCTGAAAAAACGCGTTTATTTCGGGCTGAAAAACACGTTTTGAAAAGTGAGCTGTTACTGACCCATAACTTACATGGGGCTGACCAAACTTGCAGAAACATGTTTATTTCTGCTGAAAAACACGTTTTGACACTTTCAGCACACTGGGGTTAAGACCTGAGTGTGTGGGCTCTTCTGAGCCTTTCAGTTACATAGGGATACAGCTGTCTGAAAAAACGCGTTTATTTCGGGCTGAAAAACACGTTTTGAAAAGTGAGCTGTTACTGCAACATAAGTTACATGGGGTTGACCACACTTGCAGAAACGTTTATTTCTGCTGAAAAACATGTTTTGACACTTTCAGCACACTGGGGTTAAGACCTGAGTGTGTGGGCTCTTTTGAGCCTTGCAGTTACATAGGGATACAGATGTCTGAAAAAACGCGTTTATTTCGGGCTGAAAAACACGTTTTGAAAAGTGAGCTGTTACTGACCCATAACTTACATGGGGCTGACCAAACTTGCAGAAACATGTTTATTTCTGCTGAAAAACACGTTTTTACACTTTCAGCACACTGGGGTTAAGACCTGAGTGTGTGGGCTCTTCTGAGCCTTGCAGTTACATAGGGATACAGCTGTCTGAAAAAACGTGTTTATTTCGGGCTGAAAAACACGTTTTGAAAACTGAGCTGTTACTGCAACATAAGTTACATGGGGTTGACCAAACTTGCAGAAACATGTTTATTTCTGCTGAAAAACATGTTTTGACACTTTCAGCACACTGGGGTTAAGACCTGAGTGTGTGGGCTCTTCTGAGCCTTGCAGTTACATAGGGATACAGCTATCTGAAAAAACGTGTTTATTTCGGGCTGAAAAACACGTTTTGAAAAGTGAGCTGTTACTGACCCATAAGTTACATGGGGTTGACCAAACTTGCAGAAACATGTTTATTTCTGCTGAAAAACATGTTTTGACACTTTCAGCACACTGGGGTTAAGACCTGAGTGTGTGGGCTCTTCTGAGGCTTGCAGTTACATAGGGATACAGCTGTCTGAAAAAACGCGTTTATTTCGGGCTGAAAAACACGTTTTGAAAAGTGAGCTGTTACTGCCCCATAAGTTACATGGGGTTGACCAAACTTGCAGAAACATGTTTATTTCTGCTGAAAAACATGTTTTGACACTTTCAGCACACTGGGGTTAAGACCTGAGTGTGTGGGCTCTTCTGAGCCTTGCAGTTACATAGGGATACAGCTGTCTGAAAAAACGCGTTTATTTCGGGCTGAAAAACACGTTTTGAAAAGTGAGCTGTTACTGCAACATAAGTTACATGGGGTTGACCAAACTTGCAGAAACATGTTTATTTCTGCTGAAAAACATGTTTTGACACTTTCAGCACACTGGGGTTAAGACCTGAGTGTGTGGGCTCTTCTGAGCCTTGCAGTTACATAGGGATACAGCTGTCTGAAAAAACGTGTTTATTTCGGGCTGAAAAACACGTTTTGAAAAGTTAGCTGTTACTGCAACATAAGTTACATGGGGTTGACCAAACTTGCAGAAACATGTTTATTTCTGCTGAAAAACATGTTTTGACACTTTCAGCACACTGGGGTTAAGACCTGAGTGTGTGGGCTCTTCTGAGCCTTGCAGTTACATAGGGATACAGCTGTCTGAAAAAACGCGTTTATTTCGGGCTGAAAAACACGTTTTGAAAAGTGAGCTGTTACTGCCCCATAAGTTACATGGGGTTGACCAAACTTGCAGAAACATGTTTATTTCTGCTGAAAAACATGTTTTGACACTTTCAGCACACTGGGGTTAAGACCTGAGTGTGTGGGCTCTTCTGAGCCTTGCAGTTACATAGGGATACAGCTGTCTGAAAAAACGCGTTTATTTCGGGCTGAAAAACACGTTTTGAAAAGTGAGCTGTTACTGACCCATAACTTACATGGGGCTGACCAAACTTGCAGAAACATGTTTATTTCTGCTGAAAAACATGTTTTGACACTTTCAGCACACTGGGGTTAAGACCTGAGTGTGTGGGCTCTTCTGAGCCTTGCAGTTACATAGGGATACAGATGTCTGAAAAAACGCGTTTATTTCGGGCTGAAAAACACGTTTTGAAAAGTGAGCTGTTACTGACCCATAACTTACATGGGGCTGACCAAACTTGCAGAAACATGTTTATTTCTGCTGAAAAACACGTTTTGACACTTTCAGCACACTGGGGTTAAGACCTGAGTGTGTGGGCTCTTCTGAGCCTTGCAGTTACATAGGGATACAGCTGTCTGAAAAAACGCGTTTATTTCGGGCTGAAAAACACGTTTTGAAAAGTGAGCTGTTACTGCAACATAAGTTACATGGGGTTGACCAAACTTGCAGAAACATGTTTATTTCTGCTGAAAAACATGTTTTGACACTTTCAGCACACTGGGGTTAAGACCTGAGTGTGTGGGCTCTTCTGAGCCTTGCAGTTACATAGGGATACAGATGTCTGAAAAAACGCGTTTATTTCGGGCTGAAAAACACGTTTTGAAAAGTGAGCTGTTACTGACCCATAACTTACATGGGGCTGACCAAACTTGCAGAAACATGTTTATTTCTGCTGAAAAACACGATTTGACACTTTCAGCACACTGGGGTTAAGACCTGAGTGTGTGGGCTCTTCTGAGCCTTGCAGTTACATAGGGATACAGATGTCTGAAAAAACGCGTTTATTTCGGGCTGAAAAACACGTTTTGAAAAGTGAGCTGTTACTGACCCATAACTTACATGGGGCTGACCAAACTTGCAGAAACATGTTTATTTCTGCTGAAAAACACGTTTTGACACTTTCAGCACACTGGGGTTAAGACCTGAGTGTGTGGGCTCTTCTGAGCCTTTCAGTTACATAGGGATACAGCTGTCTGAAAAAACGCGTTTATTTCGGGCTGAAAAACACGTTTTGAAAAGTGAGCTGTTACTGCAACATAAGTTACATGGGGTTGACCACACTTGCAGAAACGTTTATTTCTGCTGAAAAACATGTTTTGACACTTTCAGCACACTGGGGTTAAGACCTGAGTGTGTGGGCTCTTCTGAGCCTTGCAGTTACATAGGGATACAGCTGTCTGAAAAAACGCGTTTATTTTGGGCTGAAAAACACGTTTTGAAAAGTGAGCTGTTACGCCCCATAAGTTACATGGGGTTGACCAAACTTGCAGAAACATGTTTATTTCTGCTGAAAAACATGTTTTGACACTTTCAGCACACTGGGGTTAAGACCTGAGTGTGTGGGCTCTTCTGAGCCTTGCAGTTACATAGGGATACAGATGTCTGAAAAAACGCGTTTATTTCGGGCTGAAAAACACGTTTTGAAAAGTGAGCTGTTACTGACCCATAACTTACATGGGGCTGACCAAACTTGCAGAAACATGTTTATTTCTGCTGAAAAACACGATTTGACACTTTCAGCACACTGGGGTTAAGACCTGAGTGTGTGGGCTCTTCTGAGCCTTGCAGTTACATAGGGATACAGCTGTCTGAAAAAACGCGTTTATTTCGGGCTGAAAAACACGTTTTGAAAAGTGAGCTGTTACTGCAACATAAGTTACATGGGGTTGACCAAACTTGCAGAAACATGTTTAATTTCTGCTGAAAAACATGTTTTGACACTTTCAGCACACTGGGGTTAAGACCTGAGTGTGTGGGCTGTTCTGAGCCTTGCAGTTACATAGGGATACAGATGTCTGAAAAAACGCGTTTATTTCGGGCTGAAAAACACGTTTTGAAAAGTGAGCTGTTACTGACCCATAAGTTACATGGGGTTGACCAAACTTGCAGAAACATGTTTATTTCTGCTGAAAAACATGTTTTGACACTTTCAGCACACTGGGGTTAAGACCTGAGTGTGTGGGCTGTTCTGAGCCTTGCAGTTACATAGGGATACAGATGTCTGAAAAAACGCGTTTATTTCGGGCTGAAAAACACGTTTTGAAAAGTGAGCTGTTACTGACCCATAACTTACATGGGGCTGACCAAACTTGCAGAAACATGTTTATTTCTGCTGAAAAACACGTTTTTACACTTTCAGCACACTGGGGTTAAGACCTGAGTGTGTGGGCTCTTCTGAGCCTTGCAGTTACATAGGGATACAGCTGTCTGAAAAAACGTGTTTATTTCGGGCTGAAAAACACGTTTTGAAAACTGAGCTGTTACTGCAACATAAGTTACATGGGGTTGACCAAACTTGCAGAAACATGTTTATTTCTGCTGAAAAACATGTTTTGACACTTTCAGCACACTGGGGTTAAGACCTGAGTGTGTGGGCTCTTCTGAGGCTTGCAGTTACATAGGGATACAGCTATCTGAAAAAACGTGTTTATTTCGGGCTGAAAAACACGTTTTGAAAAGTGAGCTGTTACTGCAACATAAGTTACATGGGGTTGACCAAACTTGCAGAAACATGTTTATTTCTGCTGAAAAACATGTTTTGACACTTTCAGCACACTGGGGTTAAGACCTGAGTGTGTGGGCTCTTCTGAGCCTTGCAGTTACATAGGGATACAGCTGTCTGAAAAAACGCGTTTATTTCGGGCTGAAAAATACGTTTTGAAAAGTGAGCTGTTACTGACCCATAACTTACATGGGGCTGACCAAACTTGCAGAAACATGTTTATTTCTGCTGAAATACACGATTTGACACTTTCAGCACACTGGGGTTAAGACCTGAGTGTGTGGGCTCTTCTGAGCCTTGCAGTTACATAGGGATACAGCTGTCTGAAAAAACGTGTTTATTTCGGGCTGAAAAACACGTTTTGAAAAGTTAGCTGTTACTGCAACATAAGTTACATGGGGTTGACCAAACTTGCAGAAACATGTTTATTTCTGCTGAAAAACATGTTTTGACACTTTCAGCACACTGGGGTTAAGACCTGAGTGTGTGGGCTCTTCTGAGCCTTGCAGTTACATAGGGATACAGCTGTCTGAAAAAACGCGTTTATTTCGGGCTGAAAAACACGTTTTGAAAAGTGAGCTGTTACTGCCCCATAAGTTACATGGGGTTGACCAAACTTGCAGAAACATGTTTATTTCTGCTGAAAAACATGTTTTGACACTTTCAGCACACTGGGGTTAAGACCTGAGTGTGTGGGCTCTTCTGAGCCTTGCAGTTACATAGGGATACAGCTGTCTGAAAAAACGCGTTTATTTCGGGCTGAAAAACACGTTTTGAAAAGTGAGCTGTTACTGACCCATAACTTACATGGGGCTGACCAAACTTGCAGAAACATGTTTATTTCTGCTGAAAAACATGTTTTGACACTTTCAGCACACTGGGGTTAAGACCTGAGTGTGTGGGCTCTTCTGAGCCTTGCAGTTACATAGGGATACAGATGTCTGAAAAAACGCGTTTATTTCGGGCTGAAAAACACGTTTTGAAAAGTGAGCTGTTACTGACCCATAACTTACATGGGGCTGACCAAACTTGCAGAAACATGTTTATTTCTGCTGAAAAACACGTTTTGACACTTTCAGCACACTGGGGTTAAGACCTGAGTGTGTGGGCTCTTCTGAGCCTTGCAGTTACATAGGGATACAGCTGTCTGAAAAAACGCGTTTATTTCGGGCTGAAAAACACGTTTTGAAAAGTGAGCTGTTACTGCAACATAAGTTACATGGGGTTGACCAAACTTGCAGAAACATGTTTATTTCTGCTGAAAAACATGTTTTGACACTTTCAGCACACTGGGGTTAAGACCTGAGTGTGTGGGCTCTTCTGAGCCTTGCACTTACATAGGGATACAGATGTCTGAAAAAACGCGTTTATTTCGGGCTGAAAAACACGTTTTGAAAAGTGAGCTGTTACTGACCCATAACTTACATGGGGCTGACCAAACTTGCAGAAACATGTTTATTTCTGCTGAAAAACACGATTTGACACTTTCAGCACACTGGGGTTAAGACCTGAGTGTGTGGGCTCTTCTGAGCCTTGCAGTTACATAGGGATACAGCTATCTGAAAAAACGTGTTTATTTCGGGCTGAAAAACACGTTTTGAAAAGTGAGCTGTTACTGACCCATAAGTTACATGGGGTTGACCAAACTTGCAGAAACATGTTTATTTCTGCTGAAAAACATGTTTTGACACTTTCAGCACACTGGGGTTAAGACCTGAGTGTGTGGGCTCTTCTGAGCCTTGCAGTTACATAGGGATACAGCTGTCTGAAAAAACGCGTTTATTTCGGGCTGAAAAACACGTTTTGAAAAGTGAGCTGTTACTGCAACATAAGTTACATGGGGTTGACCAAACTTGCAGAAACATGTTTATTTCTGCTGAAAAACATGTTTTGACACTTTCAGCACACTGGGGTTAAGACCTGAGTGTGTGGGCTCTTCTGAGCCTTGCAGTTACATAGGGCTACAGCTGTCTGAAAAAACGCGTTTATTTCGGGCTGAAAAACACGTTTTGAAAAGTGAGCTGTTACTGACCCATAACTTACATGGGGCTGACCAAACTTGCAGAAACATGTTTATTTCTGCTGAAAAACATGTTTTGACACTTTCAGCACACTGGGGTTAAGACCTGAGTGTGTGGGCTCTTCTGAGCCTTGCAGTTACATAGGGATACAGCTGTCTGAAAAAACGCGTTTATTTCGGGCTGAAAAACACGTTTTGAAAAGTGAGCTGTTACTGACCCATAACTTACATGGGGTTGACCAAACTTGCAGAAACATGTTTATTTCTGCTGAAAAACATGTTTTGACACTTTCAGCACACTGGGGTTAAGACCTGAGTGTGTGGGCTCTTCTGAGCCTTGCAGTTACATAGGGATACAGATGTCTGAAAAAACGCGTTTATTTCGGGCTGAAAAACACGTTTTGAAAAGTGAGCTGTTACTGACCCATAACTTACATGGGGCTGACCAAACTTGCAGAAACATGTTTATTTCTGCTGAAAAACATGTTTTGACACTTTCAGCACACTGGGGTTAAGACCTGAGTGTGTGGGCTCTTCTGAGCCTTGCAGTTACATAGGGATACAGCTGTCTGAAAAAACGCGTTTATTTCGGGCTGAAAAACACGTTTTGAAAAGTGAGCTGTTACTGACCCATAACTTACATGGGGCTGACCAAACTTGCAGAAACATGTTTATTTCTGCTGAAAAACACGTTTTGACACTTTCAGCACACTGGGGTTAAGACCTGAGTGTGTGGGCTCTTCTGAGCCTTGCAGTTACATAGGGATACAGCTATCTGAAAAAACGCGTTTATTTCGGGCTGAAAAACACGTTTTGAAAAGTGAGCTGTTACTGCAACATAAGTTACATGGGGTTGACCAAACTTGCAGAAACATGTTCATTTCTGCTGAAAAACATGTTTTGACACTTTCAGCACACTGGGGTTAAGACCTGAGTGTGTGGGCTCTTCTGAGGCTTGCAGTTACATAGGGATACAGATGTCTGAAAAAACGCGTTTATTTCGGGCTGAAAAACACGTTTTGAAAAGTGAGCTGTTACTGCAACATAAGTTACATGGGGTTGACCAAACTTGCAGAAACATGTTCATTTCTGCTGAAAAACACGTTTTGACACTTTCAGCACACTGGGGTTAAGACCTGAGTGTGTGGGCTCTTCTGAGCCTTGCAGTTACATAGGGATACAGCTGTCTGAAAAAACGTGTTTATTTCGGGCTGAAAAACACGTTTTGAAAACTGAGCTGTTACTGCAACATAAGTTACATGGGGTTGACCAAACTTGCAGAAACATGTTTATTTCTGCTGAAAAACATGTTTTGACACTTTCAGCACACTGGGGTTAAGACCTGAGTGTGTGGGCTCTTCTGAGGCTTGCAGTTACATAGGGATACAGCTGTCTGAAAAAACGCGTTTATTTCGGGCTGAAAAACACGTTTTGAAAAGTGAGCTGTTACTGCCCCATAAGTTACATGGGGTTGACCAAACTTGCAGAAACATGTTTATTTCTGCTGAAAAACATGTTTTGACACTTTCAGCACACTGGGGTTAAGACCTGAGTGTGTGGGCTCTTCTGAGCCTTGCAGTTACATAGGGATACAGCTGTCTGAAAAAACGCGTTTATTTCGGGCTGAAAAACACGTTTTGAAAAGTGAGCTGTTACTGCAACATAAGTTACATGGGGTTGACCAAACTTGCAGAAACATGTTTATTTCTGCTGAAAAACATGTTTTGACACTTTCAGCACACTGGGGTTAAGACCTGAGTGTGTGGGCTCTTCTGAGCCTTGCAGTTACATAGGGATACAGCTGTCTGAAAAAACGTGTTTATTTCGGGCTGAAAAACACGTTTTGAAAAGTTAGCTGTTACTGCAACATAAGTTACATGGGGTTGACCAAACTTGCAGAAACATGTTTATTTCTGCTGAAAAACATGTTTTGACACTTTCAGCACACTGGGGTTAAGACCTGAGTGTGTGGGCTCTTCTGAGCCTTGCAGTTACATAGGGATACAGCTGTCTGAAAAAACGCGTTTATTTCGGGCTGAAAAACACGTTTTGAAAAGTGAGCTGTTACTGCCCCATAAGTTACATGGGGTTGACCAAACTTGCAGAAACATGTTTATTTCTGCTGAAAAACATGTTTTGACACTTTCAGCACACTGGGGTTAAGACCTGAGTGTGTGGGCTCTTCTGAGCCTTGCAGTTACATAGGGATACAGCTGTCTGAAAAAACGCGTTTATTTCGGGCTGAAAAACACGTTTTGAAAAGTGAGCTGTTACTGACCCATAACTTACATGGGGCTGACCAAACTTGCAGAAACATGTTTATTTCTGCTGAAAAACATGTTTTGACACTTTCAGCACACTGGGGTTAAGACCTGAGTGTGTGGGCTCTTCTGAGCCTTGCAGTTACATAGGGATACAGATGTCTGAAAAAACGCGTTTATTTCGGGCTGAAAAACACGTTTTGAAAAGTGAGCTGTTACTGACCCATAACTTACATGGGGCTGACCAAACTTGCAGAAACATGTTTATTTCTGCTGAAAAACACGTTTTGACACTTTCAGCACACTGGGGTTAAGACCTGAGTGTGTGGGCTCTTCTGAGCCTTGCAGTTACATAGGGATACAGCTGTCTGAAAAAACGCGTTTATTTCGGGCTGAAAAACACGTTTTGAAAAGTGAGCTGTTACTGCAACATAAGTTACATGGGGTTGACCAAACTTGCAGAAACATGTTTATTTCTGCTGAAAAACATGTTTTGACACTTTCAGCACACTGGGGTTAAGACCTGAGTGTGTGGGCTCTTCTGAGCCTTGCAGTTACATAGGGATACAGATGTCTGAAAAAACGCGTTTATTTCGGGCTGAAAAACACGTTTTGAAAAGTGAGCTGTTACTGACCCATAACTTACATGGGGCTGACCAAACTTGCAGAAACATGTTTATTTCTGCTGAAAAACACGATTTGACACTTTCAGCACACTGGGGTTAAGACCTGAGTGTGTGGGCTCTTCTGAGCCTTGTAGTTACATAGGGATACAGATGTCTGAAAAAACGCGTTTATTTCGGGCTGAAAAACACGTTTTGAAAAGTGAGCTGTTACTGACCCATAACTTACATGGGGCTGACCAAACTTGCAGAAACATGTTTATTTCTGCTGAAAAACACGTTTTGACACTTTCAGCACACTGGGGTTAAGACCTGAGTGTGTGGGCTCTTCTGAGCCTTTCAGTTACATAGGGATACAGCTGTCTGAAAAAACGCGTTTATTTCGGGCTGAAAAACACGTTTTGAAAAGTGAGCTGTTACTGCAACATAAGTTACATGGGGTTGACCACACTTGCAGAAACGTTTATTTCTGCTGAAAAACATGTTTTGACACTTTCAGCACACTGGGGTTAAGACCTGAGTGTGTGGGCTCTTCTGAGCCTTGCAGTTACATAGGGATACAGATGTCTGAAAAAACGCGTTTATTTCGGGCTGAAAAACACGTTTTGAAAAGTGAGCTGTTACTGACCCATAACTTACATGGGGCTGACCAAACTTGCAGAAACATGTTTATTTCTGCTGAAAAACACGTTTTTACACTTTCAGCACACTGGGGTTAAGACCTGAGTGTGTGGGCTCTTCTGAGCCTTGCAGTTACATAGGGATACAGCTGTCTGAAAAAACGTGTTTATTTCGGGCTGAAAAACACGTTTTGAAAACTGAGCTGTTACTGCAACATAAGTTACATGGGGTTGACCAAACTTGCAGAAACATGTTTATTTCTGCTGAAAAACATGTTTTGACACTTTCAGCACACTGGGGTTAAGACCTGAGTGTGTGGGCTCTTCTGAGCCTTGCAGTTACATAGGGATACAGCTATCTGAAAAAACGTGTTTATTTCGGGCTGAAAAACACGTTTTGAAAAGTGAGCTGTTACTGACCCATAAGTTACATGGGGTTGACCAAACTTGCAGAAACATGTTTATTTCTGCTGAAAAACATGTTTTGACACTTTCAGCACACTGGGGTTAAGACCTGAGTGTGTGGGCTCTTCTGAGCCTTGCAGTTACATAGGGATACAGCTGTCTGAAAAAACGCGTTTATTTCGGGCTGAAAAACACGTTTTGAAAAGTGAGCTGTTACTGCCCCATAAGATACATGGGGTTGACCAAACTTGCAGAAACATGTTTATTTCTGTTGAAAAACATGTTTTGACACTTTCAGCACACTGGGGTTAAGACCTGAGTGTGTGGGCTCTTCTGAGCCTTGCAGTTACATAGGGATACAGCTGTCTGAAAAAACGCGTTTATTTCGGGCTGAAAAACACGTTTTGAAAAGTGAGCTGTTACTGCCCCATAAGTTACATGGGGTTGACCAAACTTGCAGAAACATGTTTATTTCTGCTGAAAAACATGTTTTGACACTTTCAGCACACTGGGGTTAAGACCTGAGTGTGTGGGCTCTTCTGAGCCTTGCAGTTACATAGGGATACAGCTGTCTGAAAAAACGCGTTTATTTCGGGCTGAAAAACACGTTTTGAAAAGTGAGCTGTTACTGCAACATAAGTTACATGGGGTTGACCAAACTTGCAGAAACATGTTTATTTCTGCTGAAAAACATGTTTTGACACTTTCAGCACACTGGGGTTAAGACCTGAGTGTGTGGGCTCTTCTGAGCCTTGCAGTTACATAGGGATACAGATGTCTGAAAAAACGCGTTTATTTCGGGCTGAAAAACACGTTTTGAAAAGTGAGCTGTTACTGACCCATAACTTACATGGGGCTGACCAAACTTGCAGAAACATGTTTATTTCTGCTGAAAAACACGTTTTTACACTTTCAGCACACTGGGGTTAAGACCTGAGTGTGTGGGCTCTTCTGAGCCTTGCAGTTACATAGGGATACAGCTGTCTGAAAAAACGTGTTTATTTCGGGCTGAAAAACACGTTTTGAAAACTGAGCTGTTACTGCAACATAAGTTACATGGGGTTGACCAAACTTGCAGAAACATGTTTATTTCTGCTGAAAAACATGTTTTGACACTTTCAGCACACTGGGGTTAAGACCTGAGTGTGTGGGCTGTTCTGAGCCTTGCAGTTACATAGGGATACAGATGTCTGAAAAAACGCGTTTATTTCGGGCTGAAAAACACGTTTTGAAAAGTGAGCTGTTACTGACCCATAAGTTACATGGGGTTGACCAAACTTGCAGAAACATGTTTATTTCTGCTGAAAAACATGTTTTGACACTTTCAGCACACTGGGGTTAAGACCTGAGTGTGTGGGCTGTTCTGAGCCTTGCAGTTACATAGGGATACAGATGTCTGAAAAAACGCGTTTATTTCGGGCTGAAAAACACGTTTTGAAAAGTGAGCTGTTACTGACCCATAAGTTACATGGGGTTGACCAAACTTGCAGAAACATGTTTATTTCTGCTGAAAAACATGTTTTGACACTTTCAGCACACTGGGGTTAAGACCTGAGTGTGTGGGCTCTTCTGAGCCTTGCAGTTACATAGGGATACAGCTGTCTGAAAAAACGTGTTTATTTCGGGCTGAAAAACACGTTTTGAAAAGTGAGCTGTTACTGCAACATAAGTTACATGGGGTTGACCAAACTTGCAGAAACATGTTTATTTCTGCTGAAAAACATGTTTTGACACTTTCAGCACACTGGGGTTAAGACCTGAGTGTGTGGGCTCTTCTGAGCCTTGCAGTTACATAGGGATACAGCTGTCTGAAAAAACGCGTTTATTTCGGGCTGAAAAACACGTTTTGAAAAGTGAGCTGTTACTGCCCCATAAGTTACATGGGGTTGACCAAACTTGCAGAAACATGTTTATTTCTGCTGAAAAACATGTTTTGACACTTTCAGCACACTGGGGTTAAGACCTGAGTGTGTGGGCTCTTCTGAGCCTTGCAGTTACATAGGGATACAGCTGTCTGAAAAAACGCGTTTATTTCGGGCTGAAAAACACGTTTTGAAAAGTGAGCTGTTACTGACCCATAACTTACATGGGGCTGACCAAACTTGCAGAAACATGTTTATTTCTGCTGAAAAACATGTTTTGACACTTTCAGCACACTGGGGTTAAGACCTGAGTGTGTGGGCTCTTCTGAGCCTTGCAGTTACATAGGGATACAGATGTCTGAAAAAACGCGTTTATTTCGGGCTGAAAAACACGTTTTGAAAAGTGAGCTGTTACTGACCCATAACTTACATGGGGCTGACCAAACTTGCAGAAACATGTTTATTTCTGCTGAAAAACACGTTTTGACACTTTCAGCACACTGGGGTTAAGACCTGAGTGTGTGGGCTCTTCTGAGCCTTGCAGTTACATAGGGATACAGCTGTCTGAAAAAACGCGTTTATTTCGGGCTGAAAAACACGTTTTGAAAAGTGAGCTGTTACTGCAACATAAGTTACATGGGGTTGACCAAACTTGCAGAAACATGTTTATTTCTGCTGAAAAACATGTTTTGACACTTTCAGCACACTGGGGTTAAGACCTGAGTGTGTGGGCTCTTCTGAGCCTTGCAGTTACATAGGGATACAGATGTCTGAAAAAACGCGTTTATTTCGGGCTGAAAAACACGTTTTGAAAAGTGAGCTGTTACTGACCCATAACTTACATGGGGCTGACCAAACTTGCAGAAACATGTTTATTTCTGCTGAAAAACACGATTTGACACTTTCAGCACACTGGGGTTAAGACCTGAGTGTGTGGGCTCTTCTGAGCCTTGCAGTTACATAGGGATACAGATGTCTGAAAAAACGCGTTTATTTCGGGCTGAAAAACACGTTTTGAAAAGTGAGCTGTTACTGACCCATAACTTACATGGGGCTGACCAAACTTGCAGAAACATGTTTATTTCTGCTGAAAAACACGTTTTGACACTTTCAGCACACTGGGGTTAAGACCTGAGTGTGTGGGCTCTTCTGAGCCTTTCAGTTACATAGGGATACAGCTGTCTGAAAAAACGCGTTTATTTCGGGCTGAAAAACACGTTTTGAAAAGTGAGCTGTTACTGCAACATAAGTTACATGGGGTTGACCACACTTGCAGAAACGTTTATTTCTGCTGAAAAACATGTTTTGACACTTTCAGCACACTGGGGTTAAGACCTGAGTGTGTGGGCTCTTCTGAGCCTTGCAGTTACATAGGGATACAGCTGTCTGAAAAAACGCGTTTATTTTGGGCTGAAAAACACGTTTTGAAAAGTGAGCTGTTACGCCCCATAAGTTACATGGGGTTGACCAAACTTGCAGAAACATGTTTATTTCTGCTGAAAAACATGTTTTGACACTTTCAGCACACTGGGGTTAAGACCTGAGTGTGTGGGCTCTTCTGAGCCTTGCAGTTACATAGGGATACAGATGTCTGAAAAAACGCGTTTATTTCGGGCTGAAAAACACGTTTTGAAAAGTGAGCTGTTACTGACCCATAACTTACATGGGGCTGACCAAACTTGCAGAAACATGTTTATTTCTGCTGAAAAACACGATTTGACACTTTCAGCACACTGGGGTTAAGACCTGAGTGTGTGGGCTCTTCTGAGCCTTGCAGTTACATAGGGATACAGCTGTCTGAAAAAACGCGTTTATTTCGGGCTGAAAAACACGTTTTGAAAAGTGAGCTGTTACTGCAACATAAGTTACATGGGGTTGACCAAACTTGCAGAAACATGTTTAATTTCTGCTGAAAAACATGTTTTGACACTTTCAGCACACTGGGGTTAAGACCTGAGTGTGTGGGCTGTTCTGAGCCTTGCAGTTACATAGGGATACAGATGTCTGAAAAAACGCGTTTATTTCGGGCTGAAAAACACGTTTTGAAAAGTGAGCTGTTACTGACCCATAAGTTACATGGGGTTGACCAAACTTGCAGAAACATGTTTATTTCTGCTGAAAAACATGTTTTGACACTTTCAGCACACTGGGGTTAAGACCTGAGTGTGTGGGCTGTTCTGAGCCTTGCAGTTACATAGGGATACAGATGTCTGAAAAAACGCGTTTATTTCGGGCTGAAAAACACGTTTTGAAAAGTGAGCTGTTACTGACCCATAACTTACATGGGGCTGACCAAACTTGCAGAAACATGTTTATTTCTGCTGAAAAACACGTTTTTACACTTTCAGCACACTGGGGTTAAGACCTGAGTGTGTGGGCTCTTCTGAGCCTTGCAGTTACATAGGGATACAGCTGTCTGAAAAAACGTGTTTATTTCGGGCTGAAAAACACGTTTTGAAAACTGAGCTGTTACTGCAACATAAGTTACATGGGGTTGACCAAACTTGCAGAAACATGTTTATTTCTGCTGAAAAACATGTTTTGACACTTTCAGCACACTGGGGTTAAGACCTGAGTGTGTGGGCTCTTCTGAGGCTTGCAGTTACATAGGGATACAGCTATCTGAAAAAACGTGTTTATTTCGGGCTGAAAAACACGTTTTGAAAAGTGAGCTGTTACTGCAACATAAGTTACATGGGGTTGACCAAACTTGCAGAAACATGTTTATTTCTGCTGAAAAACATGTTTTGACACTTTCAGCACACTGGGGTTAAGACCTGAGTGTGTGGGCTCTTCTGAGCCTTGCAGTTACATAGGGATACAGCTGTCTGAAAAAACGCGTTTATTTCGGGCTGAAAAATACGTTTTGAAAAGTGAGCTGTTACTGACCCATAACTTACATGGGGCTGACCAAACTTGCAGAAACATGTTTATTTCTGCTGAAATACACGATTTGACACTTTCAGCACACTGGGGTTAAGACCTGAGTGTGTGGGCTCTTCTGAGCCTTGCAGTTACATAGGGATACAGCTGTCTGAAAAAACGTGTTTATTTCGGGCTGAAAAACACGTTTTGAAAAGTTAGCTGTTACTGCAACATAAGTTACATGGGGTTGACCAAACTTGCAGAAACATGTTTATTTCTGCTGAAAAACATGTTTTGACACTTTCAGCACACTGGGGTTAAGACCTGAGTGTGTGGGCTCTTCTGAGCCTTGCAGTTACATAGGGATACAGCTGTCTGAAAAAACGCGTTTATTTCGGGCTGAAAAACACGTTTTGAAAAGTGAGCTGTTACTGCCCCATAAGTTACATGGGGTTGACCAAACTTGCAGAAACATGTTTATTTCTGCTGAAAAACATGTTTTGACACTTTCAGCACACTGGGGTTAAGACCTGAGTGTGTGGGCTCTTCTGAGCCTTGCAGTTACATAGGGATACAGCTGTCTGAAAAAACGCGTTTATTTCGGGCTGAAAAACACGTTTTGAAAAGTGAGCTGTTACTGACCCATAACTTACATGGGGCTGACCAAACTTGCAGAAACATGTTTATTTCTGCTGAAAAACATGTTTTGACACTTTCAGCACACTGGGGTTAAGACCTGAGTGTGTGGGCTCTTCTGAGCCTTGCAGTTACATAGGGATACAGATGTCTGAAAAAACGCGTTTATTTCGGGCTGAAAAACACGTTTTGAAAAGTGAGCTGTTACTGACCCATAACTTACATGGGGCTGACCAAACTTGCAGAAACATGTTTATTTCTGCTGAAAAACACGTTTTGACACTTTCAGCACACTGGGGTTAAGACCTGAGTGTGTGGGCTCTTCTGAGCCTTGCAGTTACATAGGGATACAGCTGTCTGAAAAAACGCGTTTATTTCGGGCTGAAAAACACGTTTTGAAAAGTGAGCTGTTACTGCAACATAAGTTACATGGGGTTGACCAAACTTGCAGAAACATGTTTATTTCTGCTGAAAAACATGTTTTGACACTTTCAGCACACTGGGGTTAAGACCTGAGTGTGTGGGCTCTTCTGAGCCTTGCACTTACATAGGGATACAGATGTCTGAAAAAACGCGTTTATTTCGGGCTGAAAAACACGTTTTGAAAAGTGAGCTGTTACTGACCCATAACTTACATGGGGCTGACCAAACTTGCAGAAACATGTTTATTTCTGCTGAAAAACACGATTTGACACTTTCAGCACACTGGGGTTAAGACCTGAGTGTGTGGGCTCTTCTGAGCCTTGCAGTTACATAGGGATACAGATGTCTGAAAAAACGCGTTTATTTCGGGCTGAAAAACACGTTTTGAAAAGTGAGCTGTTACTGACCCATAACTTACATGGGGCTGACCAAACTTGCAGAAACATGTTTATTTCTGCTGAAAAACACGTTTTGACACTTTCAGCACACTGGGGTTAAGACCTGAGTGTGTGGGCTCTTCTGAGCCTTTCAGTTACATAGGGATACAGCTGTCTGAAAAAACGCGTTTATTTCGGGCTGAAAAACACGTTTTGAAAAGTGAGCTGTTACTGCAACATAAGTTACATGGGGTTGACCACACTTGCAGAAACGTTTATTTCTGCTGAAAAACGTTTTGACACTTTCAGCACACTGGGGTTAAGACCTGAGTGTGTGGGCTCTTCTGAGCCTTGCAGTTACATAGGGATACAGCTGTCTGAAAAAACGCGTTTATTTTGGGCTGAAAAACACGTTTTGAAAAGTGAGCTGTTACGCCCCATAAGTTACATGGGGTTGACCAAACTTGCAGAAACATGTTTATTTCTGCTGAAAAACATGTTTTGACACTTTCAGCACACTGGGGTTAAGACCTGAGTGTGTGGGCTCTTCTGAGCCTTGCAGTTACATAGGGATACAGATGTCTGAAAAAACGCGTTTATTTCGGGCTGAAAAACACGTTTTGAAAAGTGAGCTGTTACTGACCCATAACTTACATGGGGCTGACCAAACTTGCAGAAACATGTTTATTTCTGCTGAAAAACACGATTTGACACTTTCAGCACACTGGGGTTAAGACCTGAGTGTGTGGGCTCTTCTGAGCCTTGCAGTTACATAGGGATACAGCTGTCTGAAAAAACGCGTTTATTTCGGGCTGAAAAACACGTTTTGAAAAGTGAGCTGTTACTGCAACATAAGTTACATGGGGTTGACCAAACTTGCAGAAACATGTTTATTTCTGCTGAAAAACATGTTTTGACACTTTCAGCACACTGGGGTTAAGACCTGAGTGTGTGGGCTGTTCTGAGCCTTGCAGTTACATAGGGATACAGATGTCTGAAAAAACGCGTTTATTTCGGGCTGAAAAACACGTTTTGAAAAGTGAGCTGTTACTGACCCATAAGTTACATGGGGTTGACCAAACTTGCAGAAACATGTTTATTTCTGCTGAAAAACATGTTTTGACACTTTCAGCACACTGGGGTTAAGACCTGAGTGTGTGGGCTGTTCTGAGCCTTGCAGTTACATAGGGATACAGATGTCTGAAAAAACGCGTTTATTTCGGGCTGAAAAACACGTTTTGAAAAGTGAGCTGTTACTGACCCATAAGTTACATGGGGTTGACCAAACTTGCAGAAACATGTTTATTTCTGCTGAAAAACATGTTTTGACACTTTCAGCACACTGGGGTTAAGACCTGAGTGTGTGGGCTCTTCTGAGCCTTGCAGTTACATAGGGATACAGCTGTCTGAAAAAACGTGTTTATTTCGGGCTGAAAAACACGTTTTGAAAAGTGAGCTGTTACTGCAACATAAGTTACATGGGGTTGACCAAACTTGCAGAAACATGTTTATTTCTGCTGAAAAACATGTTTTGACACTTTCAGCACACTGGGGTTAAGACCTGAGTGTGTGGGCTCTTCTGAGCCTTGCAGTTACATAGGGATACAGCTGTCTGAAAAAACGCGTTTATTTCGGGCTGAAAAACACGTTTTGAAAAGTGAGCTGTTACTGACCCATAACTTACATGGGGCTGACCAAACTTGCAGAAACATGTTTATTTCTGCTGAAAAACACGATTTGACACTTTCAGCACACTGGGGTTAAGACCTGAGTGTGTGGGCTCTTTTGAGCCTTGCAGTTACATAGGGATACAGCTGTCTGAAAAAACGTGTTTATTTCGGGCTGAAAAACACGTTTTGAAAAGTGAGCTGTTACTGACCCATAACTTACATGGGGTTGACCAAACTTGCAGAAACATGTTTATTTCTGCTGAAAAACATGTTTTGACATTTTCAGCACACTGGGGTTAAGACCTGAGTGTGTGGGCTCTTCTGAGCCTTGCAGTTACATAGGGATACAGATGTCTGAAAAAACGCGTTTATTTCGGGCTGAAAAACACGTTTTGAAAAGTGAGCTGTTACTGACCCATAACTTACATGGGGCTGACCAAACTTGCAGAAACATGTTTATTTCTGCTGAAAAACACGTTTTTACACTTTCAGCACACTGGGGTTAAGACCTGAGTGTGTGGGCTCTTCTGAGCCTTGCAGTTACATAGGGATACAGCTGTCTGAAAAAACGTGTTTATTTCGGGCTGAAAAACACGTTTTGAAAACTGAGCTGTTACTGCAACATAAGTTACATGGGGTTGACCAAACTTGCAGAAACATGTTTATTTCTGCTGAAAAACATGTTTTGACACTTTCAGCACACTGGGGTTAAGACCTGAGTGTGTGGGCTCTTCTGAGGCTTGCAGTTACATAGGGATACAGCTATCTGAAAAAACGTGTTTATTTCGGGCTGAAAAACACGTTTTGAAAAGTGAGCTGTTACTGCAACATAAGTTACATGGGGTTGACCAAACTTGCAGAAACATGTTCATTTCTGCTGAAAAACATGTTTTGACACTTTCAGCACACTGGGGTTAAGACCTGAGTGTGTGGGCTCTTCTGAGCCTTGCAGTTACATAGGGATACAGCTGTCTGAAAAAACGCGTTTATTTCGGGCTGAAAAACACGTTTTGAAAAGTGAGCTGTTACTGACCCATAACTTACATGGGGCTGACCAAACTTGCAGAAACATGTTTATTTCTGCTGAAAAACACGATTTGACACTTTCAGCACACTGGGGTTAAGACCTGAGTGTGTGGGCTCTTCTGAGCCTTGCAGTTACATAGGGATACAGCTGTCTGAAAAAACGCGTTTATTTCGGGCTGAAAAACACGTTTTGAAAAGTGAGCTGTTACTGCCCCATAAGTTACATGGGGTTGACCAAACTTGCAGAAACATGTTTATTTCTGCTGAAAAACATGTTTTGACACTTTCAGCACACTGGGGTTAAGACCTGAGTGTGTGGGCTCTTCTGAGCCTTGCAGTTACATAGGGATACAGCTGTCTGAAAAAACGCGTTTATTTCGGGCTGAAAAACACGTTTTGAAAAGTGAGCTGTTACTGCCCCATAAGTTACATGGGGTTGACCAAACTTGCAGAAACATGTTTATTTCTGCTGAAAAACATGTTTTGACACTTTCAGCACACTGGGGTTAAGACCTGAGTGTGTGGGCTCTTCTGAGCCTTGCAGTTACATAGGGATACAGCTGTCTGAAAAAACGCGTTTATTTCGGGCTGAAAAACACGTTTTGAAAAGTGAGCTGTTACTGACCCATAACTTACATGGGGCTGACCAAACTTGCAGAAACATGTTTATTTCTGCTGAAAAACATGTTTTGACACTTTCAGCACACTGGGGTTAAGACCTGAGTGTGTGGGCTCTTCTGAGCCTTGCAGTTACATAGGGATACAGATGTCTGAAAAAACGCGTTTATTTCGGGCTGAAAAACACGTTTTGAAAAGTGAGCTGTTACTGACCCATAACTTACATGGGGCTGACCAAACTTGCAGAAACATGTTTATTTCTGCTGAAAAACACGTTTTGACACTTTCAGCACACTGGGGTTAAGACCTGAGTGTGTGGGCTCTTCTGAGCCTTGCAGTTACATAGGGATACAGCTGTCTGAAAAAACGCGTTTATTTCGGGCTGAAAAACACGTTTTGAAAAGTGAGCTGTTACTGCAACATAAGTTACATGGGGTTGACCAAACTTGCAGAAACATGTTTATTTCTGCTGAAAAACATGTTTTGACACTTTCAGCACACTGGGGTTAAGACCTGAGTGTGTGGGCTCTTCTGAGCCTTGCAGTTACGTAGGGATACAGATGTCTGAAAAAACGCGTTTATTTCGGGCTGAAAAACACGTTTTGAAAAGTGAGCTGTTACTGACCCATAACTTACATGGGGCTGACCAAACTTGCAGAAACATGTTTATTTCTGCTGAAAAACACGATTTGACACTTTCAGCACACTGGGGTTAAGACCTGAGTGTGTGGGCTCTTCTGAGCCTTGCAGTTACATAGGGATACAGATGTCTGAAAAAACGCGTTTATTTCGGGCTGAAAAACACGTTTTGAAAAGTGAGCTGTTACTGACCCATAACTTACATGGGGCTGACCAAACTTGCAGAAACATGTTTATTTCTGCTGAAAAACACGTTTTGACACTTTCAGCACACTGGGGTTAAGACCTGAGTGTGTGGGCTCTTCTGAGCCTTGCAGTTACATAGGGATACAGCTGTCTGAAAAAACGCGTTTATTTCGGGCTGAAAAACACGTTTTGAAAAGTGAGCTGTTACTGCAACATAAGTTACATGGGGTTGACCAAACTTGCAGAAACATGTTTATTTCTGCTGAAAAACATGTTTTGACACTTTCAGCACACTGGGGTTAAGACCTGAGTGTGTGGGCTGTTCTGAGCCTTGCAGTTACATAGGGATACAGATGTCTGAAAAAACGCGTTTATTTCGGGCTGAAAAACACGTTTTGAAAAGTGAGCTGTTACTGACCCATAAGTTACATGGGGTTGACCAAACTTGCAGAAACATGTTTATTTCTGCTGAAAAACATGTTTTGACACTTTCAGCACACTGGGGTTAAGACCTGAGTGTGTGGGCTGTTCTGAGCCTTGCAGTTACATAGGGATACAGATGTCTGAAAAAACGCGTTTATTTCGGGCTGAAAAACACGTTTTGAAAAGTGAGCTGTTACTGACCCATAAGTTACATGGGGTTGACCAAACTTGCAGAAACATGTTTATTTCTGCTGAAAAACATGTTTTGACACTTTCAGCACACTGGGGTTAAGACCTGAGTGTGTGGGCTCTTCTGAGCCTTGCAGTTACATAGGGATACAGCTGTCTGAAAAAACGTGTTTATTTCGGGCTGAAAAACACGTTTTGAAAAGTGAGCTGTTACTGCAACATAAGTTACATGGGGTTGACCAAACTTGCAGAAACATGTTTATTTCTGCTGAAAAACATGTTTTGACACTTTCAGCACACTGGGGTTAAGACCTGAGTGTGTGGGCTCTTCTGAGCCTTGCAGTTACATAGGGATACAGCTGTCTGAAAAAACGCGTTTATTTCGGGCTGAAAAACACGTTTTGAAAAGTGAGCTGTTACTGACCCATAACTTACATGGGGCTGACCAAACTTGCAGAAACATGTTTATTTCTGCTGAAAAACACGATTTGACACTTTCAGCACACTGGGGTTAAGACCTGAGTGTGTGGGCTCTTTTGAGCCTTGCAGTTACATAGGGATACAGCTGTCTGAAAAAACGTGTTTATTTCGGGCTGAAAAACACGTTTTGAAAAGTGAGCTGTTACTGACCCATAACTTACATGGGGTTGACCAAACTTGCAGAAACATGTTTATTTCTGCTGAAAAACATGTTTTGACATTTTCAGCACACTGGGGTTAAGACCTGAGTGTGTGGGCTCTTCTGAGCCTTGCAGTTACATAGGGATACAGATGTCTGAAAAAACGCGTTTATTTCGGGCTGAAAAACACGTTTTGAAAAGTGAGCTGTTACTGACCCATAACTTACATGGGGCTGACCAAACTTGCAGAAACATGTTTATTTCTGCTGAAAAACACGTTTTTACACTTTCAGCACACTGGGGTTAAGACCTGAGTGTGTGGGCTCTTCTGAGCCTTGCAGTTACATAGGGATACAGCTGTCTGAAAAAACGTGTTTATTTCGGGCTGAAAAACACGTTTTGAAAACTGAGCTGTTACTGCAACATAAGATACATGGGGTTGACCAAACTTGCAGAAACATGTTTATTTCTGCTGAAAAACATGTTTTGACACTTTCAGCACACTGGGGTTAAGACCTGAGTGTGTGGGCTCTTCTGAGGCTTGCAGTTACATAGGGATACAGCTATCTGAAAAAACGTGTTTATTTCGGGCTGAAAAACACGTTTTGAAAAGTGAGCTGTTACTGCAACATAAGTTACATGGGGTTGACCAAACTTGCAGAAACATGTTCATTTCTGCTGAAAAACATGTTTTGACACTTTCAGCACACTGGGGTTAAGACCTGAGTGTGTGGGCTCTTCTGAGCCTTGCAGTTACATAGGGATACAGCTGTCTGAAAAAACGCGTTTATTTCGGGCTGAAAAACACGTTTTGAAAAGTGAGCTGTTACTGACCCATAACTTACATGGGGCTGACCAAACTTGCAGAAACATGTTTATTTCTGCTGAAAAACACGATTTGACACTTTCAGCACACTGGGGTTAAGACCTGAGTGTGTGGGCTCTTCTGAGCCTTGCAGTTACATAGGGATACAGCTGTCTGAAAAAACGCGTTTATTTCGGGCTGAAAAACACGTTTTGAAAAGTGAGCTGTTACTGCAACATAAGTTACATGGGGTTGACCAAACTTGCAGAAACATGTTTATTTCTGCTGAAAAACATGTTTTGACACTTTCAGCACACTGGGGTTAAGACCTGAGTGTGTGGGCTCTTCTGAGCCTTGCAGTTACATAGGGATACAGCTGTCTGAAAAAACGCGTTTATTTCGGGCTGAAAAACACGTTTTGAAAAGTGAGCTGTTACTGACCCATAACTTACATGGGGCTGACCAAACTTGCAGAAACATGTTTATTTCTGCTGAAAAACACGTTTTGACACTTTCAGCACACTGGGGTTAAGACCTGAGTGTGTGGGCTCTTCTGAGCCTTGCAGTTACATAGGGATACAGCTGTCTGAAAAAACGTGTTTATTTCGGGCTGAAAAACACGTTTTGAAAAGTTAGCTGTTACTGCAACATAAGTTACATGGGGTTGACCAAACTTGCAGAAACATGTTTATTTCTGCTGAAAAACACGATTTGACACTTTCAGCACACTGGGGTTAAGACCTGAGTGTGTGGGCTCTTTTGAGCCTTGCAGTTACATAGGGATACAGCTGTCTGAAAAAACGTGTTTATTTCGGGCTGAAAAACACGTTTTGAAAAGTGAGCTGTTACTGACCCATAACTTACATGGGGTTGACCAAACTTGCAGAAACATGTTTATTTCTGCTGAAAAACATGTTTTGACATTTTCAGCACACTGGGGTTAAGACCTGAGTGTGTGGGCTCTTCTGAGCCTTGCAGTTACATAGGGATACAGATGTCTGAAAAAACGCGTTTATTTCGGGCTGAAAAACACGTTTTGAAAAGTGAGCTGTTACTGACCCATAACTTACATGGGGCTGACCAAACTTGCAGAAACATGTTTATTTCTGCTGAAAAACACGTTTTTACACTTTCAGCACACTGGGGTTAAGACCTGAGTGTGTGGGCTCTTCTGAGCCTTGCAGTTACATAGGGATACAGCTGTCTGAAAAAACGTGTTTATTTCGGGCTGAAAAACACGTTTTGAAAACTGAGCTGTTACTGCAACATAAGATACATGGGGTTGACCAAACTTGCAGAAACATGTTTATTTCTGCTGAAAAACATGTTTTGACACTTTCAGCACACTGGGGTTAAGACCTGAGTGTGTGGGCTCTTCTGAGGCTTGCAGTTACATAGGGATACAGCTATCTGAAAAAACGTGTTTATTTCGGGCTGAAAAACACGTTTTGAAAAGTGAGCTGTTACTGCAACATAAGTTACATGGGGTTGACCAAACTTGCAGAAACATGTTCATTTCTGCTGAAAAACATGTTTTGACACTTTCAGCACACTGGGGTTAAGACCTGAGTGTGTGGGCTCTTCTGAGCCTTGCAGTTACATAGGGATACAGCTGTCTGAAAAAACGCGTTTATTTCGGGCTGAAAAACACGTTTTGAAAAGTGAGCTGTTACTGACCCATAACTTACATGGGGCTGACCAAACTTGCAGAAACATGTTTATTTCTGCTGAAAAACACGATTTGACACTTTCAGCACACTGGGGTTAAGACCTGAGTGTGTGGGCTCTTCTGAGCCTTGCAGTTACATAGGGATACAGCTGTCTGAAAAAACGCGTTTATTTCGGGCTGAAAAACACGTTTTGAAAAGTGAGCTGTTACTGCCCCATAAGTTACATGGGGTTGACCAAACTTGTAGAAACATGTTTATTTCTGCTGAAAAACATGTTTTGACACTTTCAGCACACTGGGGTTAAGACCTGAGTGTGTGGGCTCTTCTGAGCCTTGCAGTTACATAGGGATACAGCTGTTTGAAAAAACGCGTTTATTTCGGGCTGAAAAACACGTTTTGAAAAGTGAGCTGTTACTGCAACATAAGTTACATGGGGTTGACCAAACTTGCAGAAACATGTTTATTTCTGCTGAAAAACATGTTTTGACACTTTCAGCACACTGGGGTTAAGACCTGAGTGTGTGGGCTCTTCTGAGCCTTGCAGTTACATAGGGATACAGCTGTCTGAAAAAACGCGTTTATTTCGGGCTGAAAAACACGTTTTGAAAAGTGAGCTGTTACTGACCCATAACTTACATGGGGCTGACCAAACTTGCAGAAACATGTTTATTTCTGCTGAAAAACACGTTTTGACACTTTCAGCACACTGGGGTTAAGACCTGAGTGTGTGGGCTCTTCTGAGCCTTGCAGTTACATAGGGATACAGCTGTCTGAAAAAACGTGTTTATTTCGGGCTGAAAAACACGTTTTGAAAAGTTAGCTGTTACTGCAACATAAGTTACATGGGGTTGACCAAACTTGCAGAAACATGTTTATTTCTGCTGAAAAACATGTTTTGACACTTTCAGCACACTGGGGTTAAGACCTGAGTGTGTGGGCTCTTCTGAGCCTTGCAGTTACATAGGGATACAGCTGTCTGAAAAAACGCGTTTATTTCGGGCTGAAAAACACGTTTTGAAAAGTGAGCTGTTACTGCCCCATAAGTTACATGGGGTTGACCAAACTTGCAGAAACATGTTTATTTCTGCTGAAAAACATGTTTTGACACTTTCAGCACACTGGGGTTAAGACCTGAGTGTGTGGGCTCTTCTGAGCCTTGCAGTTACATAGGGATACAGCTGTCTGAAAAAACGCGTTTATTTCGGGCTGAAAAACACGTTTTGAAAAGTGAGCTGTTACTGACCCATAACTTACATGGGGCTGACCAAACTTGCAGAAACATGTTTATTTCTGCTGAAAAACATGTTTTGACACTTTCAGCACACTGGGGTTAAGACCTGAGTGTGTGGGCTCTTCTTAGCCTTGCAGTTACATAGGGATACAGATGTCTGAAAAAACGCGTTTATTTCGGGCTGAAAAACACGTTTTGAAAAGTGAGCTGTTACTGACCCATAACTTACATGGGGCTGACCAAACTTGCAGAAACATGTTTATTTCTGCTGAAAAACACGTTTTGACACTTTCAGCACACTGGGGTTAAGACCTGAGTGTGTGGGCTCTTCTGAGCCTTGCAGTTACATAGGGATACAGCTGTCTGAAAAAACGCGTTTATTTCGGGCTGAAAAACACGTTTTGAAAAGTGAGCTGTTACTGCAACATAAGTTACATGGGGTTGACCAAACTTGCAGAAACATGTTTATTTCTGCTGAAAAACATGTTTTGACACTTTCAGCACACTGGGGTTAAGACCTGAGTGTGTGGGCTCTTCTGAGCCTTGCAGTTACGTAGGGATACAGATGTCTGAAAAAACGCGTTTATTTCGGGCTGAAAAACACGTTTTGAAAAGTGAGCTGTTACTGACCCATAACTTACATGGGGCTGACCAAACTTGCAGAAACATGTTTATTTCTGCTGAAAAACACGATTTGACACTTTCAGCACACTGGGGTTAAGACCTGAGTGTGTGGGCTCTTCTGAGCCTTGCAGTTACATAGGGATACAGATGTCTGAAAAAACGCGTTTATTTCGGGCTGAAAAACACGTTTTGAAAAGTGAGCTGTTACTGACCCATAACTTACATGGGGCTGACCAAACTTGCAGAAACATGTTTATTTCTGCTGAAAAACACGTTTTGACACTTTCAGCACACTGGGGTTAAGACCTGAGTGTGTGGGCTCTTCTGAGCCTTTCAGTTACATAGGGATACAGCTGTCTGAAAAAACGCGTTTATTTCGGGCTGAAAAACACGTTTTGAAAAGTGAGCTGTTACTGCAACATAAGTTACATGGGGTTGACCACACTTGCAGAAACGTTTATTTCTGCTGAAAAACATGTTTTGACACTTTCAGCACACTGGGGTTAAGACCTGAGTGTGTGGGCTCTTCTGAGCCTTGCAGTTACATAGGGATACAGCTGTCTGAAAAAACGCGTTTATTTTGGGCTGAAAAACACGTTTTGAAAAGTGAGCTGTTACGCCCCATAAGTTACATGGGGTTGACCAAACTTGCAGAAACATGTTTATTTCTGCTGAAAAACATGTTTTGACACTTTCAGCACACTGGGGTTAAGACCTGAGTGTGTGGGCTCTTCTGAGCCTTGCAGTTACATAGGGATACAGATGTCTGAAAAAACGCGTTTATTTCGGGCTGAAAAACACGTTTTGAAAAGTGAGCTGTTACTGACCCATAACTTACATGGGGCTGACCAAACTTGCAGAAACATGTTTATTTCTGCTGAAAAACACGATTTGACACTTTCAGCACACTGGGGTTAAGACCTGAGTGTGTGGGCTCTTCTGAGCCTTGCAGTTACATAGGGATACAGCTGTCTGAAAAAACGCGTTTATTTCGGGCTGAAAAACACGTTTTGAAAAGTGAGCTGTTACTGCAACATAAGTTACATGGGGTTGACCAAACTTGCAGAAACATGTTTATTTCTGCTGAAAAACATGTTTTGACACTTTCAGCACACTGGGGTTAAGACCTGAGTGTGTGGGCTCTTCTGAGCCTTGCAGTTACATAGGGATACAGCTGTCTGAAAAAACGCGTTTATTTCGGGCTGAAAAACACGTTTTGAAAAGTGAGCTGTTACTGACCCATAACTTACATGGGGCTGACCAAACTTGCAGAAACATGTTTATTTCTGCTGAAAAACACGATTTGACACTTTCAGCACACTGGGGTTAAGACCTGAGTGTGTGGGCTCTTTTGAGCCTTGCAGTTACATAGTGATACAGCTGTCTGAAAAAACGTGTTTATTTCGGGCTGAAAAACACGTTTTGAAAAGTGAGCTGTTACTGACCCATAACTTACATGGGGTTGACCAAACTTGCAGAAACATGTTTATTTCTGCTGAAAAACATGTTTTGACATTTTCAGCACACTGGGGTTAAGACCTGAGTGTGTGGGCTCTTCTGAGCCTTGCAGTTACATAGGGATACAGATGTCTGAAAAAACGCGTTTATTTCGGGCTGAAAAACACGTTTTGAAAAGTGAGCTGTTACTGACCCATAACTTACATGGGGCTGACCAAACTTGCAGAAACATGTTTATTTCTGCTGAAAAACACGATTTGACACTTTCAGCACACTGGGGTTAAGACCTGAGTGTGTGGGCTCTTCTGAGCCTTGCAGTTACATAGGGATACAGCTGTCTGAAAAAACGCGTTTATTTCGGGCTGAAAAACACGTTTTGAAAAGTGAGCTGTTACTGCCCCATAAGTTACATGGGGTTGACCAAACTTGTAGAAACATGTTTATTTCTGCTGAAAAACATGTTTTGACACTTTCAGCACACTGGGGTTAAGACCTGAGTGTGTGGGCTCTTCTGAGCCTTGCAGTTACATAGGGATACAGCTGTTTGAAAAAACGCGTTTATTTCGGGCTGAAAAACACGTTTTGAAAAGTGAGCTGTTACTGCAACATAAGTTACATGGGGTTGACCAAACTTGCAGAAACATGTTTATTTCTGCTGAAAAACATGTTTTGACACTTTCAGCACACTGGGGTTAAGACCTGAGTGTGTGGGCTCTTCTGAGCCTTGCAGTTACATAGGGATACAGCTGTCTGAAAAAACGCGTTTATTTCGGGCTGAAAAACACGTTTTGAAAAGTGAGCTGTTACTGACCCATAACTTACATGGGGCTGACCAAACTTGCAGAAACATGTTTATTTCTGCTGAAAAACACGTTTTGACACTTTCAGCACACTGGGGTTAAGACCTGAGTGTGTGGGCTCTTCTGAGCCTTGCAGTTACATAGGGATACAGCTGTCTGAAAAAACGTGTTTATTTCGGGCTGAAAAACACGTTTTGAAAAGTTAGCTGTTACTGCAACATAAGTTACATGGGGTTGACCAAACTTGCAGAAACATGTTTATTTCTGCTGAAAAACATGTTTTGACACTTTCAGCACACTGGGGTTAAGACCTGAGTGTGTGGGCTCTTCTGAGCCTTGCAGTTACATAGGGATACAGCTGTCTGAAAAAACGCGTTTATTTCGGGCTGAAAAACACGTTTTGAAAAGTGAGCTGTTACTGCCCCATAAGTTACATGGGGTTGACCAAACTTGCAGAAACATGTTTATTTCTGCTGAAAAACATGTTTTGACACTTTCAGCACACTGGGGTTAAGACCTGAGTGTGTGGGCTCTTCTGAGCCTTGCAGTTACATAGGGATACAGCTGTCTGAAAAAACGCGTTTATTTCGGGCTGAAAAACACGTTTTGAAAAGTGAGCTGTTACTGACCCATAACTTACATGGGGCTGACCAAACTTGCAGAAACATGTTTATTTCTGCTGAAAAACATGTTTTGACACTTTCAGCACACTGGGGTTAAGACCTGAGTGTGTGGGCTCTTCTGAGCCTTGCAGTTACATAGGGATACAGATGTCTGAAAAAACGCGTTTATTTCGGGCTGAAAAACACGTTTTGAAAAGTGAGCTGTTACTGACCCATAACTTACATGGGGCTGACCAAACTTGCAGAAACATGTTTATTTCTGCTGAAAAACACGTTTTGACACTTTCAGCACACTGGGGTTAAGACCTGAGTGTGTGGGCTCTTCTGAGCCTTGCAGTTACATAGGGATACAGCTGTCTGAAAAAACGCGTTTATTTCGGGCTGAAAAACACGTTTTGAAAAGTGAGCTGTTACTGCAACATAAGTTACATGGGGTTGACCAAACTTGCAGAAACATGTTTATTTCTGCTGAAAAACATGTTTTGACACTTTCAGCACACTGGGGTTAAGACCTGAGTGTGTGGGCTCTTCTGAGCCTTGCAGTTACGTAGGGATACAGATGTCTGAAAAAACGCGTTTATTTCGGGCTGAAAAACACGTTTTGAAAAGTGAGCTGTTACTGACCCATAACTTACATGGGGCTGACCAAACTTGCAGAAACATGTTTATTTCTGCTGAAAAACACGATTTGACACTTTCAGCACACTGGGGTTAAGACCTGAGTGTGTGGGCTCTTCTGAGCCTTGCAGTTACATAGGGATACAGATGTCTGAAAAAACGCGTTTATTTCGGGCTGAAAAACACGTTTTGAAAAGTGAGCTGTTACTGACCCATAACTTACATGGGGCTGACCAAACTTGCAGAAACATGTTTATTTCTGCTGAAAAACACGTTTTGACACTTTCAGCACACTGGGGTTAAGACCTGAGTGTGTGGGCTCTTCTGAGCCTTTCAGTTACATAGGGATACAGCTGTCTGAAAAAACGCGTTTATTTCGGGCTGAAAAACACGTTTTGAAAAGTGAGCTGTTACTGCAAAATAAGTTACATGGGGTTGACCACACTTGCAGAAACGTTTATTTCTGCTGAAAAACATGTTTTGACACTTTCAGCACACTGGGGTTAAGACCTGAGTGTGTGGGCTCTTCTGAGCCTTGCAGTTACATAGGGATACAGCTGTCTGAAAAAACGCGTTTATTTTGGGCTGAAAAACACGTTTTGAAAAGTGAGCTGTTACGCCCCATAAGTTACATGGGGTTGACCAAACTTGCAGAAACATGTTTATTTCTGCTGAAAAACATGTTTTGACACTTTCAGCACACTGGGGTTAAGACCTGAGTGTGTGGGCTCTTCTGAGCCTTGCAGTTACATAGGGATACAGATGTCTGAAAAAACGCGTTTATTTCGGGCTGAAAAACACGTTTTGAAAAGTGAGCTGTTACTGACCCATAACTTACATGGGGCTGACCAAACTTGCAGAAACATGTTTATTTCTGCTGAAAAACACGATTTGACACTTTCAGCACACTGGGGTTAAGACCTGAGTGTGTGGGCTCTTCTGAGCCTTGCAGTTACATAGGGATACAGCTGTCTGAAAAAACGCGTTTATTTCGGGCTGAAAAACACGTTTTGAAAAGTGAGCTGTTACTGCAACATAAGTTACATGGGGTTGACCAAACTTGCAGAAACATGTTTATTTCTGCTGAAAAACATGTTTTGACACTTTCAGCACACTGGGGTTAAGACCTGAGTGTGTGGGCTGTTCTGAGCCTTGCAGTTACATAGGGATACAGATGTCTGAAAAAACGCGTTTATTTCGGGCTGAAAAACACGTTTTGAAAAGTGAGCTGTTACTGACCCATAAGTTACATGGGGTTGACCAAACTTGCAGAAACATGTTTATTTCTGCTGAAAAACATGTTTTGACACTTTCAGCACACTGGGGTTAAGACCTGAGTGTGTGGGCTCTTCTGAGCCTTGCAGTTACATAGGGATACAGCTGTCTGAAAAAACGTGTTTATTTCGGGCTGAAAAACACGTTTTGAAAAGTGAGCTGTTACTGCAACATAAGTTACATGGGGTTGACCAAACTTGCAGAAACATGTTTATTTCTGCTGAAAAACATGTTTTGACACTTTCAGCACACTGGGGTTAAGACCTGAGTGTGTGGGCTCTTCTGAGCCTTGCAGTTACATAGGGATACAGCTGTCTGAAAAAACGCGTTTATTTCGGGCTGAAAAACACGTTTTGAAAAGTGAGCTGTTACTGACCCATAACTTACATGGGGTTGACCAAACTTGCAGAAACATGTTTATTTCTGCTGAAAAACATGTTTTGACATTTTCAGCACACTGGGGTTAAGACCTGAGTGTGTGGGCTCTTCTGAGCCTTGCAGTTACATAGGGATACAGATGTCTGAAAAAACGCGTTTATTTCGGGCTGAAAAACACGTTTTGAAAAGTGAGCTGTTACTGACCCATAACTTACATGGGGCTGACCAAACTTGCAGAAACATGTTTATTTCTGCTGAAAAACACGTTTTTACACTTTCAGCACACTGGGGTTAAGACCTGAGTGTGTGGGCTCTTCTGAGCCTTGCAGTTACATAGGGATACAGCTGTCTGAAAAAACGTGTTTATTTCGGGCTGAAAAACACGTTTTGAAAACTGAGCTGTTACTGCAACATAAGATACATGGGGTTGACCAAACTTGCAGAAACATGTTTATTTCTGCTGAAAAACATGTTTTGACACTTTCAGCACACTGGGGTTAAGACCTGAGTGTGTGGGCTCTTCTGAGGCTTGCAGTTACATAGGGATACAGCTATCTGAAAAAACGTGTTTATTTCGGGCTGAAAAACACGTTTTGAAAAGTGAGCTGTTACTGCAACATAAGTTACATGGGGTTGACCAAACTTGCAGAAACATGTTCATTTCTGCTGAAAAACATGTTTTGACACTTTCAGCACACTGGGGTTAAGACCTGAGTGTGTGGGCTCTTCTGAGCCTTGCAGTTACATAGGGATACAGCTGTCTGAAAAAACGCGTTTATTTCGGGCTGAAAAACACGTTTTGAAAAGTGAGCTGTTACTGACCCATAACTTACATGGGGCTGACCAAACTTGCAGAAACATGTTTATTTCTGCTGAAAAACACGATTTGACACTTTCAGCACACTGGGGTTAAGACCTGAGTGTGTGGGCTCTTCTGAGCCTTGCAGTTACATAGGGATACAGCTGTCTGAAAAAACGCGTTTATTTCGGGCTGAAAAACACGTTTTGAAAAGTGAGCTGTTACTGCAACATAAGTTACATGGGGTTGACCAAACTTGCAGAAACATGTTTATTTCTGCTGAAAAACATGTTTTGACACTTTCAGCACACTGGGGTTAAGACCTGAGTGTGTGGGCTCTTCTGAGCCTTGCAGTTACATAGGGATACAGCTGTCTGAAAAAACGCGTTTATTTCGGGCTGAAAAACACGTTTTGAAAAGTGAGCTGTTACTGACCCATAACTTACATGGGGCTGACCAAACTTGCAGAAACATGTTTATTTCTGCTGAAAAACACGTTTTGACACTTTCAGCACACTGGGGTTAAGACCTGAGTGTGTGGGCTCTTCTGAGCCTTGCAGTTACATAGGGATACAGCTGTCTGAAAAAACGTGTTTATTTCGGGCTGAAAAACACGTTTTGAAAAGTTAGCTGTTACTGCAACATAAGTTACATGGGGTTGACCAAACTTGCAGAAACATGTTTATTTCTGCTGAAAAACACGATTTGACACTTTCAGCACACTGGGGTTAAGACCTGAGTGTGTGGGCTCTTTTGAGCCTTGCAGTTACATAGGGATACAGCTGTCTGAAAAAACGTGTTTATTTCGGGCTGAAAAACACGTTTTGAAAAGTGAGCTGTTACTGACCCATAACTTACATGGGGTTGACCAAACTTGCAGAAACATGTTTATTTCTGCTGAAAAACATGTTTTGACATTTTCAGCACACTGGGGTTAAGACCTGAGTGTGTGGGCTCTTCTGAGCCTTGCAGTTACATAGGGATACAGATGTCTGAAAAAACGCGTTTATTTCGGGCTGAAAAACACGTTTTGAAAAGTGAGCTGTTACTGACCCATAACTTACATGGGGCTGACCAAACTTGCAGAAACATGTTTATTTCTGCTGAAAAACACGTTTTTACACTTTCAGCACACTGGGGTTAAGACCTGAGTGTGTGGGCTCTTCTGAGCCTTGCAGTTACATAGGGATACAGCTGTCTGAAAAAACGTGTTTATTTCGGGCTGAAAAACACGTTTTGAAAACTGAGCTGTTACTGCAACATAAGATACATGGGGTTGACCAAACTTGCAGAAACATGTTTATTTCTGCTGAAAAACATGTTTTGACACTTTCAGCACACTGGGGTTAAGACCTGAGTGTGTGGGCTCTTCTGAGGCTTGCAGTTACATAGGGATACAGCTATCTGAAAAAACGTGTTTATTTCGGGCTGAAAAACACGTTTTGAAAAGTGAGCTGTTACTGCAACATAAGTTACATGGGGTTGACCAAACTTGCAGAAACATGTTCATTTCTGCTGAAAAACATGTTTTGACACTTTCAGCACACTGGGGTTAAGACCTGAGTGTGTGGGCTCTTCTGAGCCTTGCAGTTACATAGGGATACAGCTGTCTGAAAAAACGCGTTTATTTCGGGCTGAAAAACACGTTTTGAAAAGTGAGCTGTTACTGACCCATAACTTACATGGGGCTGACCAAACTTGCAGAAACATGTTTATTTCTGCTGAAAAACACGATTTGACACTTTCAGCACACTGGGGTTAAGACCTGAGTGTGTGGGCTCTTCTGAGCCTTGCAGTTACATAGGGATACAGCTGTCTGAAAAAACGCGTTTATTTCGGGCTGAAAAACACGTTTTGAAAAGTGAGCTGTTACTGCCCCATAAGTTACATGGGGTTGACCAAACTTGTAGAAACATGTTTATTTCTGCTGAAAAACATGTTTTGACACTTTCAGCACACTGGGGTTAAGACCTGAGTGTGTGGGCTCTTCTGAGCCTTGCAGTTACATAGGGATACAGCTGTTTGAAAAAACGCGTTTATTTCGGGCTGAAAAACACGTTTTGAAAAGTGAGCTGTTACTGCAACATAAGTTACATGGGGTTGACCAAACTTGCAGAAACATGTTTATTTCTGCTGAAAAACATGTTTTGACACTTTCAGCACACTGGGGTTAAGACCTGAGTGTGTGGGCTCTTCTGAGCCTTGCAGTTACATAGGGATACAGCTGTCTGAAAAAACGCGTTTATTTCGGGCTGAAAAACACGTTTTGAAAAGTGAGCTGTTACTGACCCATAACTTACATGGGGCTGACCAAACTTGCAGAAACATGTTTATTTCTGCTGAAAAACACGTTTTGACACTTTCAGCACACTGGGGTTAAGACCTGAGTGTGTGGGCTCTTCTGAGCCTTGCAGTTACATAGGGATACAGCTGTCTGAAAAAACGTGTTTATTTCGGGCTGAAAAACACGTTTTGAAAAGTTAGCTGTTACTGCAACATAAGTTACATGGGGTTGACCAAACTTGCAGAAACATGTTTATTTCTGCTGAAAAACATGTTTTGACACTTTCAGCACACTGGGGTTAAGACCTGAGTGTGTGGGCTCTTCTGAGCCTTGCAGTTACATAGGGATACAGCTGTCTGAAAAAACGCGTTTATTTCGGGCTGAAAAACACGTTTTGAAAAGTGAGCTGTTACTGCCCCATAAGTTACATGGGGTTGACCAAACTTGCAGAAACATGTTTATTTCTGCTGAAAAACATGTTTTGACACTTTCAGCACACTGGGGTTAAGACCTGAGTGTGTGGGCTCTTCTGAGCCTTGCAGTTACATAGGGATACAGCTGTCTGAAAAAACGCGTTTATTTCGGGCTGAAAAACACGTTTTGAAAAGTGAGCTGTTACTGACCCATAACTTACATGGGGCTGACCAAACTTGCAGAAACATGTTTATTTCTGCTGAAAAACATGTTTTGACACTTTCAGCACACTGGGGTTAAGACCTGAGTGTGTGGGCTCTTCTTAGCCTTGCAGTTACATAGGGATACAGATGTCTGAAAAAACGCGTTTATTTCGGGCTGAAAAACACGTTTTGAAAAGTGAGCTGTTACTGACCCATAACTTACATGGGGCTGACCAAACTTGCAGAAACATGTTTATTTCTGCTGAAAAACACGTTTTGACACTTTCAGCACACTGGGGTTAAGACCTGAGTGTGTGGGCTCTTCTGAGCCTTGCAGTTACATAGGGATACAGCTGTCTGAAAAAACGCGTTTATTTCGGGCTGAAAAACACGTTTTGAAAAGTGAGCTGTTACTGCAACATAAGTTACATGGGGTTGACCAAACTTGCAGAAACATGTTTATTTCTGCTGAAAAACATGTTTTGACACTTTCAGCACACTGGGGTTAAGACCTGAGTGTGTGGGCTCTTCTGAGCCTTGCAGTTACGTAGGGATACAGATGTCTGAAAAAACGCGTTTATTTCGGGCTGAAAAACACGTTTTGAAAAGTGAGCTGTTACTGACCCATAACTTACATGGGGCTGACCAAACTTGCAGAAACATGTTTATTTCTGCTGAAAAACACGATTTGACACTTTCAGCACACTGGGGTTAAGACCTGAGTGTGTGGGCTCTTCTGAGCCTTGCAGTTACATAGGGATACAGATGTCTGAAAAAACGCGTTTATTTCGGGCTGAAAAACACGTTTTGAAAAGTGAGCTGTTACTGACCCATAACTTACATGGGGCTGACCAAACTTGCAGAAACATGTTTATTTCTGCTGAAAAACACGTTTTGACACTTTCAGCACACTGGGGTTAAGACCTGAGTGTGTGGGCTCTTCTGAGCCTTTCAGTTACATAGGGATACAGCTGTCTGAAAAAACGCGTTTATTTCGGGCTGAAAAACACGTTTTGAAAAGTGAGCTGTTACTGCAACATAAGTTACATGGGGTTGACCACACTTGCAGAAACGTTTATTTCTGCTGAAAAACATGTTTTGACACTTTCAGCACACTGGGGTTAAGACCTGAGTGTGTGGGCTCTTCTGAGCCTTGCAGTTACATAGGGATACAGCTGTCTGAAAAAACGCGTTTATTTTGGGCTGAAAAACACGTTTTGAAAAGTGAGCTGTTACGCCCCATAAGTTACATGGGGTTGACCAAACTTGCAGAAACATGTTTATTTCTGCTGAAAAACATGTTTTGACACTTTCAGCACACTGGGGTTAAGACCTGAGTGTGTGGGCTCTTCTGAGCCTTGCAGTTACATAGGGATACAGATGTCTGAAAAAACGCGTTTATTTCGGGCTGAAAAACACGTTTTGAAAAGTGAGCTGTTACTGACCCATAACTTACATGGGGCTGACCAAACTTGCAGAAACATGTTTATTTCTGCTGAAAAACACGATTTGACACTTTCAGCACACTGGGGTTAAGACCTGAGTGTGTGGGCTCTTCTGAGCCTTGCAGTTACATAGGGATACAGCTGTCTGAAAAAACGCGTTTATTTCGGGCTGAAAAACACGTTTTGAAAAGTGAGCTGTTACTGCAACATAAGTTACATGGGGTTGACCAAACTTGCAGAAACATGTTTATTTCTGCTGAAAAACATGTTTTGACACTTTCAGCACACTGGGGTTAAGACCTGAGTGTGTGGGCTCTTCTGAGCCTTGCAGTTACATAGGGATACAGCTGTCTGAAAAAACGCGTTTATTTCGGGCTGAAAAACACGTTTTGAAAAGTGAGCTGTTACTGACCCATAACTTACATGGGGCTGACCAAACTTGCAGAAACATGTTTATTTCTGCTGAAAAACACGATTTGACACTTTCAGCACACTGGGGTTAAGACCTGAGTGTGTGGGCTCTTTTGAGCCTTGCAGTTACATAGTGATACAGCTGTCTGAAAAAACGTGTTTATTTCGGGCTGAAAAACACGTTTTGAAAAGTGAGCTGTTACTGACCCATAACTTACATGGGGTTGACCAAACTTGCAGAAACATGTTTATTTCTGCTGAAAAACATGTTTTGACATTTTCAGCACACTGGGGTTAAGACCTGAGTGTGTGGGCTCTTCTGAGCCTTGCAGTTACATAGGGATACAGATGTCTGAAAAAACGCGTTTATTTCGGGCTGAAAAACACGTTTTGAAAAGTGAGCTGTTACTGACCCATAACTTACATGGGGCTGACCAAACTTGCAGAAACATGTTTATTTCTGCTGAAAAACACGATTTGACACTTTCAGCACACTGGGGTTAAGACCTGAGTGTGTGGGCTCTTCTGAGCCTTGCAGTTACATAGGGATACAGCTGTCTGAAAAAACGCGTTTATTTCGGGCTGAAAAACACGTTTTGAAAAGTGAGCTGTTACTGCCCCATAAGTTACATGGGGTTGACCAAACTTGTAGAAACATGTTTATTTCTGCTGAAAAACATGTTTTGACACTTTCAGCACACTGGGGTTAAGACCTGAGTGTGTGGGCTCTTCTGAGCCTTGCAGTTACATAGGGATACAGCTGTTTGAAAAAACGCGTTTATTTCGGGCTGAAAAACACGTTTTGAAAAGTGAGCTGTTACTGCAACATAAGTTACATGGGGTTGACCAAACTTGCAGAAACATGTTTATTTCTGCTGAAAAACATGTTTTGACACTTTCAGCACACTGGGGTTAAGACCTGAGTGTGTGGGCTCTTCTGAGCCTTGCAGTTACATAGGGATACAGCTGTCTGAAAAAACGCGTTTATTTCGGGCTGAAAAACACGTTTTGAAAAGTGAGCTGTTACTGACCCATAACTTACATGGGGCTGACCAAACTTGCAGAAACATGTTTATTTCTGCTGAAAAACACGTTTTGACACTTTCAGCACACTGGGGTTAAGACCTGAGTGTGTGGGCTCTTCTGAGCCTTGCAGTTACATAGGGATACAGCTGTCTGAAAAAACGTGTTTATTTCGGGCTGAAAAACACGTTTTGAAAAGTTAGCTGTTACTGCAACATAAGTTACATGGGGTTGACCAAACTTGCAGAAACATGTTTATTTCTGCTGAAAAACATGTTTTGACACTTTCAGCACACTGGGGTTAAGACCTGAGTGTGTGGGCTCTTCTGAGCCTTGCAGTTACATAGGGATACAGCTGTCTGAAAAAACGCGTTTATTTCGGGCTGAAAAACACGTTTTGAAAAGTGAGCTGTTACTGCCCCATAAGTTACATGGGGTTGACCAAACTTGCAGAAACATGTTTATTTCTGCTGAAAAACATGTTTTGACACTTTCAGCACACTGGGGTTAAGACCTGAGTGTGTGGGCTCTTCTGAGCCTTGCAGTTACATAGGGATACAGCTGTCTGAAAAAACGCGTTTATTTCGGGCTGAAAAACACGTTTTGAAAAGTGAGCTGTTACTGACCCATAACTTACATGGGGCTGACCAAACTTGCAGAAACATGTTTATTTCTGCTGAAAAACATGTTTTGACACTTTCAGCACACTGGGGTTAAGACCTGAGTGTGTGGGCTCTTCTGAGCCTTGCAGTTACATAGGGATACAGATGTCTGAAAAAACGCGTTTATTTCGGGCTGAAAAACACGTTTTGAAAAGTGAGCTGTTACTGACCCATAACTTACATGGGGCTGACCAAACTTGCAGAAACATGTTTATTTCTGCTGAAAAACACGTTTTGACACTTTCAGCACACTGGGGTTAAGACCTGAGTGTGTGGGCTCTTCTGAGCCTTGCAGTTACATAGGGATACAGCTGTCTGAAAAAACGCGTTTATTTCGGGCTGAAAAACACGTTTTGAAAAGTGAGCTGTTACTGCAACATAAGTTACATGGGGTTGACCAAACTTGCAGAAACATGTTTATTTCTGCTGAAAAACATGTTTTGACACTTTCAGCACACTGGGGTTAAGACCTGAGTGTGTGGGCTCTTCTGAGCCTTGCAGTTACGTAGGGATACAGATGTCTGAAAAAACGCGTTTATTTCGGGCTGAAAAACACGTTTTGAAAAGTGAGCTGTTACTGACCCATAACTTACATGGGGCTGACCAAACTTGCAGAAACATGTTTATTTCTGCTGAAAAACACGATTTGACACTTTCAGCACACTGGGGTTAAGACCTGAGTGTGTGGGCTCTTCTGAGCCTTGCAGTTACATAGGGATACAGATGTCTGAAAAAACGCGTTTATTTCGGGCTGAAAAACACGTTTTGAAAAGTGAGCTGTTACTGACCCATAACTTACATGGGGCTGACCAAACTTGCAGAAACATGTTTATTTCTGCTGAAAAACACGTTTTGACACTTTCAGCACACTGGGGTTAAGACCTGAGTGTGTGGGCTCTTCTGAGCCTTTCAGTTACATAGGGATACAGCTGTCTGAAAAAACGCGTTTATTTCGGGCTGAAAAACACGTTTTGAAAAGTGAGCTGTTACTGCAAAATAAGTTACATGGGGTTGACCACACTTGCAGAAACGTTTATTTCTGCTGAAAAACATGTTTTGACACTTTCAGCACACTGGGGTTAAGACCTGAGTGTGTGGGCTCTTCTGAGCCTTGCAGTTACATAGGGATACAGCTGTCTGAAAAAACGCGTTTATTTTGGGCTGAAAAACACGTTTTGAAAAGTGAGCTGTTACGCCCCATAAGTTACATGGGGTTGACCAAACTTGCAGAAACATGTTTATTTCTGCTGAAAAACATGTTTTGACACTTTCAGCACACTGGGGTTAAGACCTGAGTGTGTGGGCTCTTCTGAGCCTTGCAGTTACATAGGGATACAGATGTCTGAAAAAACGCGTTTATTTCGGGCTGAAAAACACGTTTTGAAAAGTGAGCTGTTACTGACCCATAACTTACATGGGGCTGACCAAACTTGCAGAAACATGTTTATTTCTGCTGAAAAACACGATTTGACACTTTCAGCACACTGGGGTTAAGACCTGAGTGTGTGGGCTCTTCTGAGCCTTGCAGTTACATAGGGATACAGCTGTCTGAAAAAACGCGTTTATTTCGGGCTGAAAAACACGTTTTGAAAAGTGAGCTGTTACTGCAACATAAGTTACATGGGGTTGACCAAACTTGCAGAAACATGTTTATTTCTGCTGAAAAACATGTTTTGACACTTTCAGCACACTGGGGTTAAGACCTGAGTGTGTGGGCTGTTCTGAGCCTTGCAGTTACATAGGGATACAGATGTCTGAAAAAACGCGTTTATTTCGGGCTGAAAAACACGTTTTTGAAAAGTGAGCTGTTACTGACCCATAAGTTACATGGGGTTGACCAAACTTGCAGAAACATGTTTATTTCTGCTGAAAAACATGTTTTGACACTTTCAGCACACTGGGGTTAAGACCTGAGTGTGTGGGCTCTTCTGAGCCTTGCAGTTACATAGGGATACAGCTGTCTGAAAAAACGTGTTTATTTCGGGCTGAAAAACACGTTTTGAAAAGTGAGCTGTTACTGCAACTAAGTTACATGGGGTTGACCAAACTTGCAGAAACATGTTTATTTCTGCTGAAAAACATGTTTTGACACTTTCAGCACACTGGGGTTAAGACCTGAGTGTGTGGGCTCTTCTGAGCCTTGCAGTTACGTAGGGATACAGATGTCTGAAAAAACGCGTTTATTTCGGGCTGAAAAACACGTTTTGAAAAGTGAGCTGTTACTGACCCATAACTTACATGGGGCTGACCAAACTTGCAGAAACATGTTTATTTCTGCTGAAAAACACGATTTGACACTTTCAGCACACTGGGGTTAAAGACCTGAGTGTGTGGCTCTTCTGAGCCTTGCAGTTACATAGGATACAGATGTCTGAAAAAACGCGTTTATTTCGGGCTGAAAAACACGTTTTGAAAAGTGAGCTGTTACTGACCCATAAGTTACATGGGGTTGACCAAACTTGCAGAAACATGTTTATTTCTGCTGAAAAACATGTTTTGACACTTTCAGCACACTGGGGTTAAGACCTGAGTGTGTGGGCTCTGAGCCTTGCAGTTACATAGGGATACAGATGTCTGAAAAAACGCGTTTATTTCGGGCTGAAAAACACGTTTTGAAAAGTGAGCTGTTACTGACCCATAACTTACATGGGGCTGACCAAACTTGCAGAAACATGTTTATTTCTGCTGAAAACACGATTTGACACTTTCAGCACACTGGGGTTAAGACCTGAGTGTGTGGGCTCTTCTGAGCCTTGCAGTTACATAGGGATACAGCTGTCTGAAAAAACGGCGTTTATTTCGGGCTGAAAAACACGTTTTGAAAAAGTGAGCTGTTACTGCAACATAAGTTACATGGGGTTGACCAAACTTGCAGAAACATGTTTATTTCTGCTGAAAAACATGTTTTGACACTTTCAGCACACTGGGGTTAAGACCTGAGTGTGTGGGCTGTTCTGAGCCTTTGCAGTTACATAGGGATACAGATGTCTGAAAAAACGCGTTTATTTCGGGCTGAAAAACACGTTTTGAAAAGTGAGCTGTTACTGACCCATAGTTACATGGGGTTGACCAAACTTGCAGAAACATGTTTATTTCTGCTGAAAAACATGTTTTGACACTTTCAGCACACTGGGGTTAAGACCTGAGTGTGTGGGCTCTTCTGAGCCTTGCAGTTACATAGGGATACAGCTGTCTGAAAAAACGCGTTTATTTCGGGCTGAAAAACACGTTTTGAAAAGTGAGCTGTTACTGACCCATAACTTACATGGGGCTGACCAAACTTGCAGAAACATGTTTATTTCTGCTGAAAAACACGTTTTGACACTTTCAGCACACTGGGGTTAAGACCTGAGTGTGTGGGCTCTTCTGAGCCTTGCAGTTACATAGGGATACAGCTGTCTGAAAAAACGTGTTTATTTCGGGCTGAAAAACACGTTTGAAAAGTTAGCTGTTACTGCAACATAAGTTACATGGGGTTGACCAAACTTGCAGAAACATGTTTATTTCTGCTGAAAAACATGTTTTGACACTTTCAGCACACTGGGGTTAAGACCTGAGTGTGTGGGCTCTTCTGAGCCTTGCAGTTACATAGGGATACAGCTGTCTGAGCGTTTTTCCGGGCTGAAAAACACGTTTTGAAAAGTGAGCTGTTACTGCCCATAAGTTACATGGGGTTGACCAAATTGCAGAAACATGTTTATTTCTGCTGAAAACATGTTTGACACTTTCAGCACACTGGGGTTAAGACCTGAGTGTGTGGGCTCTTCTGAGCCTTGCAGTTCATAGGGATACAGCTGTCTGAAAAATCGCGTTTATTTCGGGCTGAAAAACACGTTTTGAAAAGTGAGCTGTTACTGACCCATAACTTACATGGGGCTGACCAAACTTGCAGAAACATGTTTATTTCTGCTGGAAAACATGTTTTGACACTTTCAGCAACACTGGGTTAAGACCTGAGTGTGTGGGCTCTTCTGAGCCTTGCAGTTACATAGGGATACAGATGTCTGAAAAAACGCGTTTATTTCGGCTGAAAAACACGTTTGAAAAGTGAGCTGTTACTGACCCATAACTTACATGGGGCTGACCAAACTTGCAGAAACATGTTTATTTCTGCTGAAAAACCACGTTTTGACACTTTCAGGCACACTGGGGTTATGACCTGAGTGTGTGGGCTCTTCTGAGCCTTGCAGTTACATAGGGATACAGCTGTCTGAAAAAACGCGTTTATTTCGGGCTGAAAAACACGTTTGAAAGTGAGCTGTTACTGCACATAAGTTACATGGGGTTGACCAAACTTGCAGAAACATGTTTATTTCTGCTGAAAAACATGTTTTGACACTTTCAGCACACTGGGGTTAAGACCTGAGTGTGTGGCTCTTCTGAGCCTTGCAGTTACATAGGGATACAGATGTCTGAAAAAACGCGTTTATTTCGGGCTGAAAAACACGTTTTGAAAAGTGAGCTGTTACTGACCCATAACTTACATGGGGCTGACCAAACTTGCAGAAACATGTTTATTTCTGCTGAAAAACACGATTTTTGACACTTTCAGCACACTGGGGTTAAGACCTGAGTGTGTGGGCTCTTCTGAGCCTTGCAGTTACATAGGGATACAGATGTCTGAAAAAACGCGTTTATTTCGGGCTGAAAAACACGTTTTGAAAAGTGAGCTGTTACTGACCCATAACTTACATGGGGCTGACCAAACTTGCAGAAACATGTTTATTTCTGCTGAAAAACACGTTTTGACACTTTCAGCACACTGGGGTTAAGACCTGAGTGTGTGGGCTCTTCTGAGCCTTTCAGTTACATAGGGATACAGCTGTCTGAAAAACGCGTTTATTTCGGGCTGAAAAACACGTTTTGAAAAGTGAGCTGTTACTGCAACATAAGTTACATGGGGTTGACCACACTTGCAGAAACGGTTTATTTCTGCTGAAAAACATGTTTTGACACTTTCAGCACACTGGGGTTAAGACCTGAGTGTGTGGGCTCTCTGAGCCTTGCAGTTACATAGGGATACAGCTGTCTGAAAAAACGCGTTTATTTTGGGCTGAAAAACACGTTTTGAAAAGTGAGCTGTTACGCCCCATAAGTTACATGGGGTTGACCAAACTTGCAGAAACATGTTTATTTCTGCTGAAAAACATGTTTTGACACTTTCAGCACACTGGGTTAAGACCTGAGTGTGTGGGCTCTTCTGAGCCTTGCAGTTACATAGGGATACAGCTGTCTGAAAAAACGCGTTTATTTCGGGCTGAAAAACACGTTTGAAAAGTGAGCTGTTACTGCAACATAAGTTACATGGGGTTGACCAAACTTGCAGAAACATGTTTATTTCTGCTGAAAAACATGTTTTGACACTTTCAGCACACTGGGGTTAAGACCTGAGTGTGTGGGCTGTTCTGAGCCTTGCAGTTACATAGGGATACAGATGTCTGAAAAAACGCGTTTATTTCGGGCTGAAAAACACGTTTTGAAAAGTGAGCTGTTACTGACCCATAAGTTACATGGGGTTGACCAAACTTTGCAGAAACATGTTTATTTCTGCTGAAAAACATGTTTTGACACTTTCAGCACACTGGGGTTAAGACCTGAGTGTGTGGGCTCTTCTGAGCCTTGCAGTTACATAGGGATACAGCTGTCTGAAAAAAACGTGTTTATTTCGGGCTGAAAAACACGTTTTGAAAAGTGAGCTGTTACTGCAACATAAGTTACATGGGGTTGAAC